>NC_071332.1:6965551-7164988 GCF_010183535.1 Caenorhabditis remanei
CTCTGAGTCCATTCATGAAGTATTCATGCAGAATTTCGATGAAATTATGTTGAGCAGATGGACAGATGTTACTTTAGACGATTTATTAGTAATGAACAGTAAGGAGATCAAGATAAAAAGTGACCGAGTTATTGATGAAAAGATCCTGAACAGATTTATCAAACATTGGATAGCTGGATCTAATAAACGAATGAAGTATCTGGCAATTGGGACTCAAAGTAATTTTCAATTCACAATTGATAAGGCTGCTGTTTTGAAAGGAATACGTCACGTATTAGTTCCAAAAGAATGTAGGAGGTACTTCAAAAATACTCCTTATATGATACATTTCACTGAAGGTGGTTACGATTTCAAAAGAAAAGATGGGACAACTGGAACGATTCTTTTTGACCATGTCAATTATTTTGAAATGTTTGTTTGGCCTTGACTATCGATCATTTGTTAACCAATATTTTTTTAATGTCGTCTTTTGACTTTTCTGTTTTTTTTTGTTTTTTGCTTCTAAAACATTTAATAAGATTTAATTTTTTTTAAATTTAATAAAGATTTTTCCCGCTCCTATTTTTCACAACACTAACTGACCCAAAATCAAATACTTTATTTCTGTCAGACGACAACAATTAATATAATTTACTCAATAATTTCAAAAATCTTCAAAACTTTTGTAGAAAATCAAAACCTTTAACAAAAAATACTAAATAAAGTTATGGATAATCGATATAAAATCCTTTCTGAAGTTGCTTCTCATCCTTGATTTCAGATGGTGCTGGTGCAGTGAAAGTGATATTCACATTCTTATCTCTGGATTCTGTTTCCACAGGCGTCAAGACTGGAGTTATCACATCTTTATTGCCGGTTTTCCCTTGAGTGTCCGGAGTACTGATTGAGTTGAAAAGCGCTTTCCAGACATCATTTACAATGACTGGAACCATCTTTTTCACTGCTGAAAATCAAACAAATAAGTATGTTTAAGCTTGTAACCAACTAACTCTTCATAACAGTCCCATCCTCTTCCTCTCCTTTCACAGAATCATTTTTCGGTGGTGACTGGGCGGCACATTCTCGAAGTGTAACGCACTTTCCTTCGGTATTCCTGGCTAGACCATTCTTACAAACACATCCTTTATTACATTGTTCCTGAAGTAATTCATCAATAATATATTATTTTTATTATTGGACACAACACAAAAAAGAGCACAGCAAACGGGGTGGTCTCACTCGGTTCTACCTGAACACTACGCTGTACTCTCGTGTCGTGAATCGTGAAAACTGTTGCGAATATTCGTCGTACCTTGCGGCATTTTGGGACAAGATTGTGACATGTTGGCTCACAATCCAGGCAGTTATAGATCTCGGTTTTTGAGCAGGCAAAGGTTTCTGAAACTGAACTTTTATAGATGATAGTGTCGTATCTACTCACCAGTTCGTTTGAATCCGGCTGGCAATTCATATCCAACACATTCTGGTCGATCGGTCTTCAAAAACTCATTTTGTTTAGCGACCTGTTCAAGAATAGCGTTACTACAATACAGATACTTACTTTTTTACCAACCCTCGCCCAGTATTCGCACCAATCAATTGAATTTGAGTTGAGAGGTGAAACATATGGTATAAGTAAGATCTACAAGGTTATTGGATTTTTGTAATCAATTGAATCTAGAACTAACCGAAACAAAAAAGAGCTGTGAGTGAGTGATGATATCAATCATGATTTCTATTCTATCAAATGACCTGAATCGAGCCGAAAAGGTGTGAATACGGGTTCTGTTTCAATTCGAAGTGCAAACTGACCTCAAACTGATTAGCGCGGACGGAGCATCCCACCCAAACAGACCAAAACGGGAGGTGCGAATGGAGCTCGAGGCGAAATAGTGAGGGAGAAAGAGAGATGAAGACAATTAATTCTTTCAAACAATGGAATCAGACTAACTGTGGATGATTTGGATGCAACGGGGGAAAAATGGAAAAGTGAAAGATGTACTAAAATAGAAGATGTGTTATGTGATAGGACTGATGTTTGGAAAAAGAATGGAAAATGAGATGTTGCAAGTAATAATATATTCTACGATATCGAGTCTTTTCAAAACAGAATATGAAATCAAAAGTGAAACTTCAAGATGAAAAATACAGTATCCAAATATACTGTAGGAAGAGGACATTCGGCACATCAACTCAAAATCCGAATTCAAAATTGCCGCCACCAGCTGGAAGCATATTCTTATGACTCATGCATATCGTTCATGGTTTTTTCTTTGTTTTGTTTATACAATAAATTTCGAAATATTTTGTTCTAGAAGTGTTTTCCCCGAAATAATTCATATTCTCACTATTATTGTGCCCCATGTTTAATCGATTCATTCACATTTTTACTAATTTTCAGACGTTTCTCTCCTATTTTCATATCTTCCGATTTCAGAATGAGCAATCCTGCTGCTCCGGATGTCCCGGACGATAAAGGCGAGGTCAATTCGAGTTCAACAGTGGCTCTTGTACCACCACCAAGAAAAAAGAGGTAATATTTGTTTTAACTATGAATATTTCACAGATACGAAAGTTTTCAGAATTCTGATTCCGGAACAGTCGTCCGCACCACCACCGCCACCACCGGCACAAGCTGATAGCTCGGAGGTGAAACCAGGTGCAGTTGGTCGTGTTCAATGTGGGTCCTGTGCTAGAGTTCAACGTCGTCCGAGACCATCCGTTCCACCGCCGGCACCACCAACTCCAGTCGCAGATTTGACTCCAACCGAAGGGTCTTTGTTCACCACTGCTTCTTCTTCTTCTGGACCGAAAATCTGATGATTTCAGGTTAAGGTCAATCACTTCTGTCAATTATGTGATGATAAATAAACGTTAACAAAAAATCATGTAGCTAGCAGAATGGAAAAATACTTCAAATAATTCATATATGAAATTATGTGAATCGGGAGTTCAGAAAGTTTTACTTTTTCTCAAGTTATCACATGTCTACATTTATCCGATTGTGATACGTGTCTATTTTGAATTGAACGGGTTTTAAAATCACATTTTTCCAAGAATATAAAGTCTTAACTTCAAAATATACGCACTTTCTGATTCACACGTCGTATATTATTTAGAAATCTCCGTCCTGTCAACGGTAATTCGAAACCAGACATGGCCATTTAGAAGAAGAACTTACCTTTTGAGAGGCAAAATGACAATTTCTTTAATAATTTCCTCAAGGGAATTCCCCAAAACACGTAATTTCAGAGATCTGTTATAAAAGATGGAGCCATGACGACTTCTGTCAGCATTCCAATATTCGAAAGTGGCATTTCCGTTCATTTCCTGTTCAGTGGTATTTCTGTCATTGAAAGGAGATGGAGTCAAATCAAAATTCTTTGAACTTTTGCTGAGTGGGGTCTCAAATTTAGTGCACTCACATCAGCAAAACGGGGCAACTAATTCTATAATCTGACAAGAAATAAATATGAAAGTGACATGAAGTCTTATAATTTATAGACTACATTGAAACAACTTTCCATTCCCACATATTTTTCAAAGGTGTTGTTGTTTTTCTCTCTGTAATTAAGGAACAATAGAAGACGGAGGTTTCATTAAATCCGACGTCATGAATTTAGAAATAAGGAGTGTCAATAGAAAATCTACTAGAGATAGAAAGAGATGCTCCAATATTTGTTTCCACCTTCTGAGTTTACGCATCGAAGTGAATTGAGTTTCAGTCTCAGTGATCCTATTTCTGCAAATATCTTCTCTCGTAATCAGACTTAGCCTCCGGAAATCAAGCATAATGTAACATCTTCTGAATCATCTTCCAGCGATTCTTGATTAGTTCTGAGAGCTTCGGACACCCAATTCCAGACAGAATACCCATTTTCGATGGGAGATTCTATGCAAATAGATCTTTAAATTCAAAGAACTTGTTACTAGTCATTAACTATATTTTTTTGAAAGAAGCCACGTGCGAAGAGTTCATTTGGAGCTTCTTTTTGAACAAGAGTTCTCTATTTTTCATTTCTAAAATTAGATTTGCTTGTTGTCATTATAGAATCCAGACATTGTTTCCATTAGTGCATATTCCAGAACGATTCCAATGAAACAACTTCAAGTGTATATTTTTCATTTCGACCGGCCCCCGGAAGTGGAATTATTAATTCGAAAACTTTCTTCTTTCTTATTTAAAAAATCTCAACATACTTTTTGTCACACATCTCGTAGCTCGTCATTTTTCCTCTTATTTGTCTTCTCTCCGTCTATTTTTTGTCGCTTCTGAGTTTATATCGAGGCTATGAATTTCCAGAAAGAGACGATGCCACTCTACTTTCGAATGCTTCCCTTTTTGCAAGCATACACTGTCATTGTCTGCTGTGTTGGATTGTTTGGAAATGTTAATTTAATTATTGCGACATGCAGATACAAATCTTTGAGGACCAAGTTGGGTGAGTTTGATCGGAAGATCTGGGATAGAACGGTGATTTTTAAGTGAAAAATCCTTTCCTTAGGCTTTTGTTTTAGAATTGTGTTTTAATCAATTCAGAATATATTGAAATGAATTCTTGTTCCAGGTTGTCTCTTAATGATCTCCACTATATCCCACACAATATGCTTGATATCTGAATTGATTTCAGTCAAACTAAAACTAAGGTAATCACCACCACTGTTCGATTTCTGATCCTTTAATTCTTCATTCCAGATTCACCCAAACACATCGCGACGAATGCTTTCGTTTCGTCGTTGTTTACATGTTTGCAGTTCTATTTCAATCCACTTTGTTTCTAATGATGGCCATTGATCTTCTGCTGGCGGTTGTGATGCCCATAAGGTAAGTCATTTGAATTTTAAATGTATTTTTCTGATTGAAAATAGATAAAGTCAGAAATCAAGCTACAAAATTTTCGATTTCAGACACAAATTATGGCAGCGAGGCCCTTATCTTTTGATCTTGTGCACACCTCCGATTATGTTCTCGTCCTTTGCAATTTTCGTTGAACAGCTTTATATAAACCACGAGAATCTTCTAATGTGTACTGTATCTCTTGGTGGGTGAATCTCAGCTGAAGCTTACTCTGAAATAACAAAAAAATTTCAGCCGCTCCTCGGAACGTCCGCTTCTGGGGAACTATTATTACATTTTCTACAGTTTTATTGGCAGTCGCACTGATACTTATAACTGCTGTTAAAGTTCATATCAATGGTAAGATTTCTTCAAAGTTTTGTATTTCAAATGTTTCTGAAATTTTCCAGAACAATCGTCGTCATCTCCATTCATCCGCCACTCCAGTAATGGTATGACCAAAAGACCAAGAAGCTCGGAAGTCAAACTACTCAAATCTCTCGCCACTCTAATATTCTTTTTTATCTGTTCATGGACCCTATCCGTCGTTTTATTCCACGTGGCAATGTATTTCGACAGCTCCATTGGCTACCAATTTCATAAATACACAGTAAGCTTCCATTCTGAACCTTGTAATTCTGAAAAACACAAACCCTTTCAGTTCATCCTCCAACTTCCAACATTTTGTCAAAACTTCTTCGTCACTGCATTGAGATCTCCTCGATATGCAAGAGCCTACATGGAGCAACTCTCATTTCTTCCATGTATCAAAGCGAGGAAGAGCATTCTGAAAGCGCGACAAAGTTCGTGAGTTAGGGAGGAAAACAAAAAAATAAAGAAGAGTGTTTTCAGGAACAACTGCTCAAAACCTAATCACATAGCCGAGTTGTGAATTTTGGATTTTAATAAATAAACATGATTGTAAAACACTTTGTTAAACGCTTATCGGTTACAAGGTATGCCTTTTTTTCATATCAGAAGATGGTGATTACTGGTTTTCTGATATATTGCTTCTCTAATTCGAAATTTGCTGTTGTATATAAATGCATTCTAAATAATTTCTTCAAATTCTCAGACATTTGACAAACTTTTTTGAAAAAAACCGGACATTCTACCTATGATTTACAGTACCTCTTTTCGCATGTTCTTATCAATTGAAAATTTTTTCCTTCAAAAATGTCTCAACCTGACCGAAATTCCAATCCATTGCCTCCCCATCTCCTCACATTCATAGAACCTCCAAGCTCTTGTTTCGTCTAGAATTTCAAAACCAATCGTTTGTCGTCAAAGATCTTTTTCTTCTTCTTTTTGCTTCCGTGCCAGTTGATTATTCCGCGCAAAATGAGTCTGAGCAAACATAAAAAATTGTCTTTTGAAAGGGAAACGTCAATGGTCCACGCCCCCTTGTCTTCTGGAGACAAGTTTTGATGATGCTATTTTGGTCTCGTCTGGAAAAAAGATGCGCTGAGTCAAAATTATACCCGGAATTTTTTCCCCAGATTTTCCTTTTTTTTCACAATAGAGGAAGATGAATACGAATTATTGAATTCAAAGATCTAGTTTCTCATATTCTTTGGCTTCCCAGTTTCCTTAAATTGTCAATCAAACTTCATTCTTCTTCGATTTCTATTATTCCTCGTTCTCATTTCCAGGTGTATGATAAATCTTTGAATTTTCAGAATTTTCAACTCGATACATATATAAAGTGAATCAGTTTCTTCTACTTTAAGATCACTTAGCAAGAGTCCTCCTCTTCTTTTTCTCATTTCATTTCCGTCAACTCCATCCAGATTGCTTTGATGATGCTCATTTTCTTCCTGCCCTTCACTTTCTGCACATTTGTGCTGTACTCTTTGTGTCTTCTAGAATGCAGCTTTTGTTCTCAAAGAGTCATTTAACTTTTTTGTGTCAAGGTCAAAAAGTTGTAACGTTTGAGTTTCATGGAAGCTTTTGAAGAGAGTTGAGAATATCTTGCCGAAAAAACGTTCCAATTTTTCTGAAAATGCGCACCGGATCTTGCAAAGCTTGCCCAACTGTTGCCCAACTCTTTCTTTGAATTCCACTACATCGTACCTGGACAACCACTCACAAAGATCAAACTCTAAAACTCAATTTCCCTTTAGGTACCCTCCGTAGTGTCTCATATAGTGAGAAAATCCTACACTGAGTTCTCTGAAAGTAACTCTGAAAGTCTCTGAAATTATACGTGAGATTTCTCAAATACAGAACGGTTGAATAACTATTCTTATACCTTCTAATGATATCTAATGAGCTCTTCGTCACAGTCGAAGTCTCCCCGTCCCATTATTTTTTTTCTGATCTCAAACTTGATTTTTGCTTTCTCTTAGCTGTAGCTTTGATATAGTTCTCCATCTGAAATTCTCTCATTGTTTTCCGACTTTCGGAGGATTTTCCGACACCTCTTCCCAGATTACAAGCATCAAAAATATCCATGAGCAGTCTAGACAAACAAAAAATAATGAAACTGAGAACATTCTTCTTCCCGGAATAATTCGGGGAAAGAGGACCGCCCGTATTGAATTGATTATTTCATTCAATGCATTATTTGAGTATCCATTCCACACTGGTAATCCCGTGGTACACAATCCGATTACAGGAATGAAATCTTGTCAGATTTTTTCCCACGCTATCCATATTTCCGTTTTCTCCTTCTCAGTTCTCATCTCCTCGGCTCGACTTATTTGCTCACAAGATTTTTAGAGCTCTCTCAAGAGATTTTCCCTAATCTTTTGACTTTCACGATTTTACATATTTTAATCTTTCAATAAGATGTTTCTGTGAGCATCGAACATCCGTTCTCCAATTATTTTTTCCCACATTTATTCTTGTTTTCTCTTTACTTTCTTTCCGTTTCTGTCGTCATTTTTTCTTCTTTTATTTTCATTCAATCCTTTATTTTCCTACTTTCCAAGACGTCTTCTTCTTCATCTTCTCCAAAGTTCATTATTTTATTTAAGTTATTCTGACATAACCAAGCCAATCAATGTCTCCAAATTAATACTATATAGTTCTCCCTATACGAATGACGTCTTCTGAATCCTTTCACATGATTCCTCTCACTTATTTTCAGATGTCAATCAATTACCAAGATCTGACACTTGCCCTCCAGATATACACTGTAGTATTATGCCTAATAGGTCTTTTTGGCAACATCAATTTGATTGTAGCCACGTGTCGTCACAAGTCTCTTCGTACTAAAATGGGTGAGTTTTCTCTTTTTTATTCAGTTTCAGAAGATGAAAAACGTGACAGAAGATCAAAAATATCAATTTCAACATCCTGAAACAGAAACCTTTCAGAGCTTAAGACGCACTCTCTGACTCGTTCGATCACCCGTAGGCACACGAAAAAAGTTGACCATCTCCGATTCGCCTATAATTTTAATCAAAGATAGTATCAAGTGTTCTCAGCAAATTGGGGTACTTTTTGGCCGGGTCCGTCACCTGGGTACCTAGGAAAATCAAAAAATCGATATTTTTCGAAAATTTTTCCTAAAGTAGTTAGGTATGAAATCTCAACGGGAAGTTATTGTAGACACTATTTTAAGCATTTTTTGTGTTCAGAAGAAAATTCCAGCTCAACACCTTCATTGTGAAAATTTTCAAAATATATGAAATTTTTGGGTTTTTTTCATAAAATCGTTTTTAACTCGGCAGTGACACGAGAAGACAGCGTTTTTTATTTAAAATTCGAAATCTACATAAAATTTGGTATTGGATCCATGTTGTCCCTACTGGTATCTCTATCCCCAAAGAACACTTTTTTGGGGAAGTATGTGAAAAAGTGCGATTTCAATTTTCGAGGCCTTCCGGTAAATCATTTTTGATGTTTCAAATTAATGGTTTTTTATAATTTTTAATTAAATCATGTCATTTTTTTTTCATTGCTGACACAATTTTAGATCATATCAGTAAAAAATTTCAGAAAAATTGAATTTTTTGATTTTTTGAAATTTTTTCCTGAACTGAATCATTCGAACTGAAATATTAAGGATAGCATTATAAAATTAAAAGAATATAATTGGAACATAATTTAACTTTATGAAACAACCAATTTCCACCATCGGATCATCTGTTACTTACGCTTTAATGATGAAATTCAGCGAAAGGTTCCACTTGTGAGGTTGGTGCTAAGGTTCTTCATACTTGCAACGTTATTTGGCAGATGACTGTGTTGAAAGTGACAGGAAAAGTAAGAAAACTACAAAAATTGATACAAAAAAAAAGATTTTCAAGAAAAAAATTGAAAATAATTTTTCTGATTTCCACAAAAAGACCAGTCCATTGAACACGTATGAGTCTTATTTTTTTCAAATTTTTCTTTGAAAATCTTGGTAAATTAATAAGTTTTTGTAGTTTTCTTACTTTTCCTGTCACTTTCAACACAGTCATCTGCCAAATAACGTTGCAAGTATGAAGAACCTTAGCACCAACCTCACAAGTGGAACCTTTCGCTGAATTTCATCATTAAAGCGTAAGTAACAGATGATCCGATGGTGGAAATTGGTTGTTTCATAAAGTTAAATTATGTTCCAATTATATTCTTTTAATTTTATAATGCTATCCTTAATATTTCAGTTCGAATGATTCAGTTCAGGAAAAAATTTCAAAAAATCAAAAAATTCAATTTTTCTGAAATTTTTTACTGATATGATCTAAAATTGTGTCAGCAATGAAAAAAAAATGACATGATTTAATTAAAAATTATAAAAAACCATTAATTTGAAACATCAAAAATGATTTACCGGAAGGCCTCGAAAATTGAAATCGCACTTTTTCACATACTTCCCCAAAAAAGTGTTCTTTGGGGATAGAGATACCAGTAGGGACAACATGGATCCAATACCAAATTTTATGTAGATTTCGAATTTTAAATAAAAAACGCTGTCTTCTCGTGTCACTGCCGAGTTAAAAACGATTTTATGAAAAAAACCCAAAAATTTCATATATTTTGAAAATTTTCACAATGAAGGTGTTGAGCTGGAATTTTCTTCTGAACACAAAAAATGCTTAAAATAGTGTCTACAATAACTTCCCGTTGAGATTTCATACCTAACTACTTTAGGAAAAATTTTCGAAAAATATCGATTTTTTGATTTTCCTAGGTACCCAGGTGACGGACCCGGCCAAAAAGTACCCCAATTTGCTGAGAACACTTGATACTATCTTTGATTAAAATTATAGGCGAATCGGAGATGGTCAACTTTTTTCGTGTGCCTATGGCCTGTTAACCGATGCTCGATCGACTCCGAGAGTGCGTCTTAAAAATCTAAATGACTTTTCATATTTTGCAGGATGTCTTATTATGATCTCCACCATTGCTCATACAATATGCTTAGTTTCAGAATTAGTTTGTGTCAAGTTAAAACTACGGTAAGCTCATCCACATGGAGTCTCCAAACTAGAATTTCTTATTCTAGATTCACACAAACCCATCGCGACGAATGCTTCCGTTCCGTCGTTGTTTACATGTTCGCCGTTCTTTTCCAGTCTACTCTATTTTTAATGATGGCAATTGATTTATTCCTGGCTGTAATTATGCCTATAAGGTGAGCACACTTCTCGAATTTATATTCTTCGTACTCTTGAACTTCAAGAGGTTTGTAAATAAAGAAAATGGGTTTTGAGTCTTGGTTCGCAATTATTGGAAAATGGAAGTAATGACGTTTTTCTTTCCTTCTGGAAGTAAGATTTCATACTTTTGTTTTTTGGGTCTAATGTAGTCTGGATCCGTGGGAATCCATCAATTGAACTGTTCAACGCCAATATTTTCAGACACAAATTATGGCGACGTGGTCCATACTTGCTCGTTCTTTGCATTCCTCCGTTGCTGTTTTCTTGTTTTGCTCTATTCATTGAAGAAATCTACATCAACCACGATGATCTGCTCATCTGCACCGTGACACTTGGTTAGTTGGATTCATTGAGCATCGAAACATGCTAGAGTGTTTTCGATGAAAATGGAGCTTTCAATGAGTGAGAGTCCTAAAATAGTATCAATGACACTTTATTTATAATATTTCAATCCTAATATGTTTCAGCTGCCCCTCCAACTGTTCGATTTTGGGGAACTCTAGTCACATTCTCTACTATCTTCCTGGCAGTCACTTTGATTTTTATTACAGCCTTCAAAGTGCATGCCAATGGTAAGTTCTAGATTCTTCAAAGTTAAAAGCTGAAATTTGTAATTTCAGAACGAGAATCGGCGCGACGAATCCTTCGACACTCCAACAGTGTAACCAGCAATACCAAATGTTCCGATGCCAAATTACTCAAATCGTTATCAACACTAATGTTCTTTTTCATTTGTTCCTGGAGCTTATCGATTCTGTTATCTCATGTTTCGTTGTATTTCGGAAAAACAGTTGCCTATGAAATACAAAAATATAATGTGAGTTTTTTTTTTAAACGAAAATCATTTGATTAAACGACGCTCTTTCAGATTCTCCTCTCCCTTCCCACATTCTGCCAAAACTTTTTCGTCACAGGTCTCAGGTCTCCACGATACGCTAAAGCTTATGCAGAGCAACTATCATTCCTTCCATTTGTCAGTCAACGAGTATCTCAATTCAGACAAAATTCATCTGTGAAATCTGCATTTGTCTGAAAATCTATAGTATTGCCAATCTTTTCATATTGTTTATGATCTCATATGTCTTTTGTGTTGTGATATGTTTTGTGATTGCTAAGATAAATGGGTTTTTTTCGAGCGCAACATTGTGTACGTGTGTTCCCTAATCTAAACTGTCCACATAAGAGCCGACCGTGGTTCTCTAGGCACGGTTTTCTCACCAGTCATAGCTGGTCACTACTACATCTTCAATATCTAGATTGTGCAAACACTTCTTGCCAATTGAGATTCATTCCCATAAAACTTAGACCATTGTGACATCACACACTCTCTCTCTTCTTGTTTCTAGACTCATATTCTGCAAGTATCAAATTCCACTAAGAATGTTGCGTAATCACTGAAACATGTACAGTCTTGATAAGAAATATTCAACTGAAATGTCACAAAATGTTTGAAAAAGAGAAGAGTGAGAATAGTATTGAATAACCTGGTGAGTGGAATAAAATAAACAATTTCGTTGTTTTGAATCGAGAGGAATGATGGATCTCTAGTGGCTGTTTCCTTTTGATTCATCTCATTTTCTGTCTGTCATTATGCAGTTTCCTCTAATATGGAAATAGTTTTTTGTGTCATTGATGGAAAAGTGTGTTCGATAAAAAACAGTTATCATTTTCGTGGTTTTGCACTTCCGAATGCCACGATTAACAGCTAGTAAAGTAGTATTATTATCTGTATTATCTTTTCTAATCACTATTTTTTATTTGTTTTCTAAAACTTCTGTTTCACTTGATACGGATCCAGATGGTACCGAATAGTGAGTTGACCTGTAGAATCTTTCAATTTATTTTTCTCAATCCCAGTGACTTGGATACGATAGACGAAGAAATAAAGTATGCACGTCGGTTACTTGACGAGATTCCTGATCCATCTAAAAATCGAGTTCAATTCTCCAAAATCGATGATAATGGATATGCTTTCTCGGCTTTCACGGATGACAGAAATGGGAATATGGGATACAAAAACGTGAGGATTCTCATGTTTATAACTGGACACGATGAGTTCTCTTGTGAAATCAACGGGAAGCGATCTTATGGAGTAACTCTTTATGAGCTATCGGAGAATCACAAAATGAAATGGGGATTGTTTATTCTGAATTGTTTACTTCCGGAAGGCATAACTTTCAACGATGTGAATGCTGTCAAAGTAAGTTGATACAAAAAATTTAGACAACTCTCAATCTAGAATATCTTTTAGATTTCAAGAATTTCTACGGGTGCTACTATTCAAATTCCGATAAGATATAGAATTCAAGACGAGAAAAGTATGACACCGGATGAGTACGACTACAAAATGTCGACTTGTGTTCCAGCACTTTTTGGGCATGTTTATTATGCCAGAAAGATTATTGAGGTGAGATCTCATCCAGGAGATTTTAAGATTTCAACCATTTTAGTTTGTGGAATTGAATAGTCTGCAAGGAATTGACAAGACTTATATCTATTATGACCCTGTGAAAATGAATGATGAAGGGACGAGAAGGACGTTGAAATTTTATTCAGATAATCTGTGAGTTTGGATTCCTCTTCTGAACCTCCATATCTTCTATTTCCAGCAAAATAAATCTTATCGAATTCACCCTCCCATTCAATAGTCATGATGTTTGGTACCACGGACAGTTGGCAACGATTACAGGTATAGGGATAATCGTTGCGAATCACCACGATTACTTTATGTTTCAGATTGTCTTCTCAGAAACACTGGAATCACACAATTCACATTTTTCAATGATTTTGACGAGTTCTTTGTTCCAGTTCTCCAGAATCAAACACTTCTAGAAACAGTCTCCGGTCTCTTTGAGGATAAAAAAATAGCATCACAAAGGACTGCATTAAAATTTATTAGTACAAAGTGAGTCTGAACAACACTAAACATTTTTTAAATTCTGTCTCCTTTTCAGAATAAATCGATCTCCTTACACACTGAAAAATGTCATCTCTACAAAACGGCTAGAGACGAGATTCACAAAATGTGTTGTTCGACCCGAGATGGTTTTTGAACAGGTAATCAATAATACTTTGATACTCAATTATCACTGGAATATATTATTTCAGGGGATTCATCACACAAGTCGTGTGATACAAGATGAATACACGTCTCCATCACATGATGGATCCCTTTTACGGGTATATCACTATAGAGAGCCAAAGTATTGTTGTGAGAAAGAGACACTCTTGAAGAAACGATACGAATATAAACTTCGAGAGGAATTCGATTCAGTTGTGAACTTGTTGGAGGTTTAGCTTGTGATAATTTAGGTGTTTTTTTTTTGTTTTTCAAAGCATAAATATTTGTTGACTGGGTACCTACAAATTCTTTACTTCCTATACTGCTAAAAGGAGATCAACACAATTACAGTAATCCGTGGGAAATGAGAAATGAGAACATTGACTGGGCGAATTGACAGATAGTCTCGGTGGATATGGAATCGTGATGTTTTGAGACAACTGAATAAGCCGGAACTGTGTGAAAACCTCCACTGAGTCGCCATTCTTCGATTGCAAATTGCATGTCAGATATGGATAAATAACCTGAAACTTCTCATAGAATTGATTTTTGTCGAATTTATGACGAACCGCACTAGCTCTTTCCTTTTTTCGCACCACTTCACTGTCACTGATTTTCGTTCGAGCCCACACTTGAACATAATTATTCGGCATTAATGTTTCTGTCTGGAACTCTTTTTTTACATCTTGTTGGATTTGAAATCCAGAGCTTACCACATTCCCACACTGAAGTGATTCCACGTTGAAACACTCATTGAAATCTGTCAAATAGGTTCTCAAAACTTCCTCGAGAGATTCCGGGTTTGGCACTTCTAAAACTTTATTCAAAATCAGATTTCAATAAAAAATTTCTCACTTGAAATGTCTTGTGAAGCATCAACCATACATAGACAATGATTACTTATTACTCTATTATCCTGACACGTGGAATTCATTGGTTGCAGCTCAAAAAGACTTTTGTTCCGTCGAGAACTTTCCAAGTTTTTCGACAGGCTTGTTATAAACTTTAGGGTGGAATGAACATGGAAATTTCTGAGAAATTTGTGAATTAAATTGAGAAAGCTGGGTCAAACCTACGAAACAAATCTCTGAGAATTCTCTCTCAAGTTTCTATACTTCTCAGGAAATAGTTTTCGAAACCTGGGCGGCACCAAAATACTCAAATATGGAGCTCTTTCTTCTGAAACTTTATCCAATTTGTCAATTATTATTTTCAAATCTATGTACCTATTTTTCCTGCGAAAGTGTATCTGTTGAGAGGATGAACTCGGTTTCCATGATCTCCGAGGATGATGAGAATTGTGTTTTCCAAACTTCCAGTTCTCTAAAATGGAAAATGTTTGTTTATCTAAGGGATACAATTAGTTACATTCAAGTAGTCCAATCTATGGAATAAGGTGTGATCCAACATCTCCAAATTGTTCGGATCGTCGTGTGTAAGGCTGAATATTTTACTGGTTAATTGAAAATTTCAAATGTATTCTGACCCTTACCTCGAAATAAAAGTGAAACCAAAATGAGGAATTTTAGAAAATATCCGTTCAAATCGGAACCAAGAATCAATAAAAACTTCTGCCAACAGCTCTCCGTCTAAACATTTTCTCCACCAATTACTCAATTGACTATACAAATGATTATAGTAAGGACGATAATAGAATCTAGCAGGTGACTCTCCAAATCCGTCCAGAAAATTATCGGGAGGATAATGGAAAAGTCCACGAGAAGTATGCATTACATCATCATTGAACATTGTGATATATTCAGGAGGAAGATGTTTCCAGATCCATTGAATTGTATCAGGATTCAAAGGAGTTTTAGTTGGGAGAATCTTGTTCAGATTCACATCTCCTGTCTCATCCAACAGATTCAGATTCTCTGTTTCGGAGAGCTCGTCAGCAAGAATAGGAATCAAGTTGACTGCACTGTTGTCTCCAACCTAGAAACATAGTTTTGATAAGCCAAAATGTATTATTCTACCTTGTTATAAGCTTCAAACACCACACTCCCCATGCTCTGCAACAAATCCGTAGTTTTTCTCATATGCCTTCCAAATTGGGCTCTAGAAGTTGAGTCCAAGCCAAGAATCGAAATGGAAAACTGCTTGGAGTCAGATTTTAGAATCTTCGCTTCAGGTTCGGGTATTTCAAATGGACCATCGACAACTAATTTCAAGTTTTCATCCATTTTGAATCCCATAAACTGTTTTCTATAAATCACAAGTTGCCCAGAGAAACAAGTGAGGATGAAGTTGTTGGCGTTGATCCAGAATCTCTTGTTGAGTTTCGGAGAGAACTGTGAACAAATCAAGGGATTCAAGAGCTATATACAATACTCACTGTTTGTGTCTTTCCTAGTTGATAAGTGTGAGCAGCTGGCCTCAATCCTCCTTTTAAAACTTGAGCAACACATTCCAATTTATTTCTATGGGCTTTTGATTTCATTGAGAATTCACCTGTAGCCGGGTATCGTTTGAAGAGATCAATATTGTATTTTTCACAGCCAGCTCGTTTTGGAAATTTCAGTCGTTTCTGAAATAGGAGATTTATTCAGAATATCGCCATCTTATGATCCATACCTTCAAGGTGTTATCCATCGGTTCAGTCCATGCGAACTTGCAATAGTTGTCCAGTAAATGGGCTTGACGTGGAAAAGAAGAAGAGGATTCATTCCGAAACTTTTTACCAAAACCTTGCTTGAAAAGGTTTTTATCAGAAATCGTAACAAAATAAAAAAGGAATACTAGACTTGCGATAAGTATGATCTGAAATATCAAATTGAGTATATAATCAAGCCAAACCAATCACCTGAATGATATAAATAAATGTGCGACGTCGACGCATTTTCAAGTTAGAATACCTGGCCAAAATTCATGTGAAATAGAGAGAAGAGACGATGATGTCGACGATCACGATTATCCAAATCCAATAGGATTACTGTATTTTTGGACCGTTTTCCTTTTTTATTTTTTGAAAATTCATTCTTGAACGTACTTTATAAATATAAAGAACTTTTGTTTTTCAATGTGCACGTGCGCCAGCAATAAGTGAAGAATAAGTGAATAAGTGAACGAAAACAGGTACATGAAATAATCTTTGAATGGTTCGGTCTATTCAGAATTCACGGGAGATGTCAACGAATGTGAACAGAGAACTTTTATCTTCTTTCTCTGGCAATTTTTCAGTTTTGGAAGGAACCGAACAGTAAGACTTTAGTAGTTCAGATCCAAACCCAAAATGAAATTCCAGTTTCTACAATCCATTTTTATATTATCTACATTCTTGCTTTTCTCAGCTTCAATTGTAACTTTATGATCTTTGCTGTTGAATCCCATTTGCTTATATGTGCAAACTTGGTGTAAATGTTTTGATGATGGCAATTGGGTTTTATGAGTTTGGTTGTTCATTATTTGCAGGAATTTATTCGGTTTTGAGTAATCGTGAGAATTCGTAACCTTTATTTTATTTCCATAAAACAGGCGAAATTTAAAGTTTCAGAACAATTGCTGATTCTTACATTCGTTCTGTATTCCTTCGAATTTATGATTATGCCACCATTGGTTTTCATTCTTCCTCAATTATTATTGGTGTTGAAATGGTCGCATAATGTCGCTGAATTTTACAAAAACAACACGTTTTTATACAATCGAATATTTGATCAAATAATTTCCCATTCCAGCACACTCTGGCACACTCCAAAGTACGTTGTACGACTTATAGAAGGTAATCTGGATATTTCCTCGAGCATCAGTTCCACTATAATTTTTGTGATTTACAGTCTTCTTTCATTGCAGTCTCGACAAATTTTTTCAAAGACGTTCGTTCCCGAAGTGGTACAATGATCATTTGTCAAAAAAGTACACGAGTTATGTCAAAAAAAAAACACGATGTGTTCTTTCCGAAACAAGCACCGAAATAGTTGTGGACAACTGTCATTGAACGTCGAATATGATTATAACTTGATTATTTTGTAATTTTGAGAAACATAAAACTTGTATCCGTCTCGGGAAAAGTAACGCGTGATTTCAGTTTTTCGATTTTTACGGTACCGTAAAATCGTTTTCACGGTACCGTAAAATCTCAGACGTAAATTTTTTGGCAACGACACTCCGGACTTACGCAACCGCGTGTTGTTTAGCCTCGTAAATCGACACGAATTATTTTCAAAACGTCTTCATTCATTCACGGATGTTTGTCTTTTTTCTTCAGTTCCAGCATATTTATTATGAATTTCAATAAAGTAAAGTTCATTTCTATCAGTTTTTCAAACTAATTATCGATTTAGTTTAAAATAAAACTACTTACAACCTGTAACATTGCTTTATTCGATATTCGAATTTCTCTATTTAGGTTTCTGAGTTTTGGTTGTTATCTTTCGTATCTTATTGTACTGGGTATTAGTTCTATATGATAATTTATTTTTTCTCTTACAGAAATCAGCTATGAGTGATGACGAGGCAGCGGTGCCCGGAAACAAGCCGATTCGGCTACCAAAAAAAGCAGCGAAAGTAAAAAATAAGGTAATTGGCATTGATTTCTTACACCTATTAAATATTGATTTCACAAAAATAGTTTAACGTGTTCAGTGTGTTTAAAAGTACATCCAAAGACAAGTATTACAGGCGCCAGCGCCACTTCAAATCACCGCTGAGCAACTTCTTCGTGAAGCCAAAGAACGAGAGCTCGAACTCATCCCGCCAGCACCAAAAACAAAAATCACAGATCCAGATGAACTGAAAGAATATCAGCGAAAAAAGAGAAAGGAGTTTGAAGATGGAATTCGTAAGAATCGAATGCAACTGGCAAATTGGATAAAATACGGAAAATGGGAAGAGTCAATTGGAGAAGTTCAACGAGCGAGATCAGTTTTTGAAAGAGCTTTGGATGTTGACCATCGTTCAATCAGTATTTGGCTTCAGTATGCTGAGATGGAGATGCGGTGTAAACAAATCAATCACGCCAGAAACGTGTTCGACAGAGCTATCACTATCATGCCGAGAGCTATGCAGTTCTGGTTGAAGTATTCTTACATGGAGGAGGTCATTGAAAACATTCCGGGAGCCCGACAGATTTTCGAGAGATGGATTGAGTGGGAGCCACCAGAGCAAGCTTGGCAGACTTACATTAATTTCGAACTCCGATACAAAGAAATCGATCGGGCTCGTTCGGTTTATCAACGGTTTTTGCATGTTCACGGAACAAATGTACAAAATTGGATCAAGTATGCCAAGTTTGAAGAACGAAATGGGTACATTGGAAACGCCAGAGCCGCATATGAACGAGCAATGGAATACTTTGGGGAAGAAGATATCAATGAGACCGTACTCGTTGCTTTCGCTCTGTTCGAAGAACGACAGAAAGAACATGAGAGAGCTCGAGCCATTTTCAAATACGGTTTAGATAACCTTCCATCTACTCGAACTGAAGAAATCTTCAAGCACTACACACAACATGAAAAGAAGTTCGGAGAACGTGTGGGAATCGAAGATGTGATTATCAGCAAAAGAAAGACACAGTACGAGAAAATGGTTGAAGAGAATGGATATAATTATGATGCATGGTTCGATTACTTGAGGTTATTAGAGAATGAGGAAACAGATCGTGAAGAGATTGAAGATGTCTATGAAAGAGCGATTGCTAATGTTCCCCCACATTCCGTAAGTTATTAGTTTGTATATCTGTAAAAAGTTTAACTTCTCTTCGAATTTGTAAAGAACTCGCAAAAATGTATTAAGCCACAATAACAATCCGTGCCAGTATTTTCAGGAAAAACGCTACTGGAGAAGGTACATTTACCTTTGGATCAACTACGCTCTCTACGAAGAATTAGTGGCTAAAGATTTTGAAAGAGCTCGTCAAGTGTACAAAGCTTGTCTAGAAATCATTCCACACAAAGCTTTCACTTTTGCAAAAGTCTGGATTTTGTTTGCCCATTTTGAAATTCGCCAATTGGATTTAGCAGCAGCCAGAAAGATTTTGGTAGGTTAAATGTTCACATTGTCCTGTTTATTTTCTTAATTTTCAGGGTGTTTCCATCGGAAAATGTCCAAAAGACAAACTGTTCCGTGCCTATATCGATCTGGAATTGCAATTGCGTGAATTCGATCGTTGCCGGAAGTTGTATGAGAAATTCCTTGAAAGTTCACCCGAAAGTTCACAAACGTGGATCAAATTCGCTGAACTTGAAAGTCTTCTCGGTGACACAGATCGTGCTCGGGCTGTTTTCACTATTGCTGTTCAACAACCTGCTCTTGACATGCCGGAACTGCTGTGGAAAGCATACATTGACTTTGAAATTGCATCAGAAGAGCACGAGAGAGCTCGGGACTTGTATGAAACTTTACTACAGAGAACCAATCACATCAAAGTTTGGACTTCGATGGCTGAATTCGAACAGACGATCGGAAACTTTGAAGGAGCAAGAAAAGTATACGAGAAGGCAAATCAATCTCTTGAAAATGCTGAAAAAGAGGAGCGATTGATGCTGTTGGAAGCATGGAAGGAGTGTGAGACAAAGAGTGGCGATGAGGAAGCACTGAAGAGGTGAGGATTGTTGTAATCAAATTAAATAATTGTATTCTGTAATTTCAGAGTTGAAATGATGATGCCACGTAAAGTCAAGAAACGACGTCAAATTCAAACAGAAGACGGAGTGGATGCTGGTTGGGAAGAGTATTTTGATTACATTTTCCCACAAGATCAAGCCGCAAAAGGAAGTTTCAAACTTCTTGAAGCAGCAGCCAGATGGAAGAAGCAGAGGGAAGAGGCTGCTCGTGCTGCTCAAGAAGAACTTGACAATCCAGTACCAGCGAAAGACGAAGAAGAAGATAACGAAGAGCAAAAAGAAGAAAAAGTCAGAGATGGAGACAGTGACACCGATTTGTCCTCAGAGACCAGTAGTAGCAGTGACAGTGATTCGTCGTCTTCGTCTTCAGATTCCGATGATTCTGATGACGAGAAGTAAAAGCTGCGCATCAGCCGATGATTTTTATCTTTATATCTATCATTTTCCTTTGTTCTCTCTCTTTTTTTCCACTTTCAACACTTCCCGATTTCCCTTGTTTTTTCAATTTCCCTTTTTGTTTGGATTTACCTTCCGTTCTCAAAAGTGATCAAATCGTTGATTTCATTTCTCGCATTACTGCGAATAAATTATTTTTGTACTAAACTATAAAAAATCTTACAGTTTTTATTTGCGTATCACATGCGGCTCTCCGTTTAGATATGGATTTGTGGAGGGTTTTCAGAGTTTTCAAGTTATCTTTTCCAGCTTCTGAATGGATAGGACGATACGGCAAATAGGGATACCGGTATGTTATGATTGTCTTTCTTCGTCCCAAAAACATTTTGTTTCGAATATACACAACGAATCTGAAGTTTGACGAAATTATTTCTAACCACTGCGTTCGTCAAATTCTGTATTTACTTGTGTAAGGTGTATTTTAATTAAAAATGTTAAAAATTCAATCAAAATTCGTTTTTTATTCATTGTTCAGTGTAGGTAATGGTAATGTAACTTGTTTTTGAATATATCTAATTCAGTAAAGCTCTGAAACAGAGAACTTCTCATCAAAATAGCATAAAAACATTGCATTCTGCATCACACTTCGGTCATGATCTTCATGAGATGCCGGAAAAAGATATATATTTTTGCGTTGTTCGTGGAAAAGATTCCAATCTTCGCTTGCTTTTTCAAATACAATTATCCTGATTCTCACTGCTTTTCGATCTCTTCTCTCAATTCAGTCTCCTCTCCATTTACAGGAGATTACACTCTATACCGGGATTACTCAAAAAACTAAAGCGGTTTTGAATTGAACTATTCGCAAAAATCGCGCACATCATTTTTCAATTCATTCAATCCATTTTTCGCTGTGAATGATTTTAAATTTTGTCTGAACAAACATCAATCGCCATATTTGCTATTGATCTCATAGAGACATCTCGAACTCGGAGGAAATGGATCCGTTGAGTTGGGGTCGTGGTTGGTATACTATTCAAAGTATTTCTGGTTCTGTTATTCAGTATTTAAAAGAGGTAGTGAAACTTTTAGCTAGAAGAAAAATTACATTTTAAATTCTATTTTCTTCTTTAATAAACTCAAAAAAATTTGAAATTTCAGGCTCGCGACAAGCCACCGGATGAGTTAGTATGGCCGTTTCGACTGTTTCTGATTCTACTCGGATATTCTACAGTTGCCATTCCAGCTGCTCTTCTGATTTGTTATGTGAGAAGAAATCGACATGGTAAATTACATGAACGGAAAGAAATTTTACAGTAATTGTGTCTTTTTGCAGCATTCGAAACTCCATATCTATCAATTCGCCAAATCCTTCGAAGTTTTGCTGTCGGAAATCCTGAATATCAATTGATACCGACAGGTGAAAAACAAGCGTCATCATCTCGAAAAGACGGAGATTCCATTCCACAAACAAGAGCCCAATGTATAAATGTTATAATCCTGTTGCTCTTTTTCTTCAGTGGAATTCAAGTAACACTCGTAGCAATGGGTGTATTACAAGAGAGAATTATAACAAGAGGGTATCGAAGATCGGATCAGTTGGAGATAGAGGAGAAGTTTGGAGAAACTCAATTTCTGATATTTTGCAATCGGATTGTAGCGTTGGTGCTCAGTTTCTTGATTCTATCAAAAGATTGGACCAAGTTAGTTTTTTCAATCAATTTCTCAATTCAATTTCATCCGAACAATTCCAGACAACCTCCACACGTCCCTCCACTCTACGTTCACTCCTATACCTCATTCTCCAATACAATATCATCGTGGTGTCAGTATGAAGCACTGAAATATGTTTCGTTCCCCACTCAAACAATTTGTAAAGCGTCGAAAGTCGTTGTTACAATGCTAATGGGTCGATTAGTCAGAGGGCAACGATATTCGTGGTTTGAATACGGATGCGGGTGTACAATTGCATTCGGTGCAAGTCTATTTTTGTTGAGTTCATCGACAAAGGGTGCTGGATCCGGAATAACATACACTTCGGTGAGTTTTAGAGGAAAAATGGGAGAAGTTTTTTCAAGAACGTTCCTGAAAATTTTGGAGAAAAAACCTCACTCCTCACTAGGTCCAAATTGATCATCTTCTAAAAATATCTGCCATGGCAATCACAAGGTCAAGCAATACACACCAAACCCATTATAATGCCATTAAAATGGGAATAATCACTTGTCATTCTTCCATGAGAGAACTCGTTCCATATCATTTCACGCTGCCATTCATGGACAGGTGTTTTGTGACGAGGGTACGAAACTAGAGATTTTGATCAGAAATAAACTTGAACGCTATGGTCTTCAACACGGAAGATATTAAATTGAATATAAACAAAAAATATTAAAATGTGGAATTTCAGTTCTCCGGAATGATTCTAATGGCTGGTTACCTTCTCTTCGATGCATTCACTTTAAACTGGCAGAAAGCGTTGTTCGATACAAAACCAAAAGTTTCCAAATATCAGGTAGGTTTTCAGAATGAACTCGGAGACTTGAACTCATAATTTTACCGTAAAAACTGTAATATAGGCGCATGCGCCTCTATTTTTCAACCCCCTTCCGAAAGTGCGCCTCTATTACAGGGGCGCCTCTAATAGAGGGTGCGCCTCTATTTTTCAACCTGTTCGTTTGGCTATTTTTTTAAACTTTGAAGTCATCAATTTTCAACCAAACTAACAGTTTCTCTAAGAAAATTACACAAAAACCCCAAAATTTGCAGTACTTCGAACAAAAAAAAGGGTTTCTTTTTGTTTTTTTCACGAACTTTGAAAAATAATAATTGAAATCCAGAAAAAATATTTCAAGCATATTAAGGGGGCGCCTCTATTAGAGGGTGCGCCACTATTATTCAAAGCGCCTTTTAGGGTGCGCCTCTATTAGAGGGGCGCCTCTAATAAAGGGGCGCTTCTATTACAGTTTTTACGGTAGATGATGTTTGGTGTCAACTTCTTCTCTGCAATCTTCTGTGCGGTTTCACTGATCGAACAAGGAACTCTCTGGTCTTCTCTGAAATTTGGAGCAGAACATATCGATTTCACTCGTGATGTATTCCTACTGTCATTATCTGGAGCTATCGGACAAATATTCATTTATTCGACGATCGAGAGATTCGGACCGATTGTTTTTGCAGTGATTATGACTATTCGACAGGTGAGAATGGGATTCGAAGATCTCATAGTAATTAAGCATGTTGTATACGATATTGACCGTCGAGCAGGAGAAACGTTGAGTTCTGAATCTAAGTTTTAGTTCAAGGTTTCATAAGCTAACTTCTAGTTTCTGAATCTCTAAAAATGACGCCATCAGTTGAATCTTGAACCCCGCAATCTGAGTGTCTAAAACTTCCCGGAGAATATCAAAAAGAAGAAAAAAAGTTTCGAAAAGTGTCAAATTTTGTTTCTTCTCATAAAATTCACCTGACAAAAACAAAAAATCCCAATTCTTATCACTGTTACGTAATGTTTTCTTGCTTCATTGCTTCGAAAATCCTCACAGAAAAAATCGGAAATTATTCCGGTAAACGCCAGACCTTGCCTCTTCAATAAACAGGAAACGAAACAATAAAACGCGCGACTTTCGGAATTTTTCGCTGTGATTGAAGCAGTTTAGGACTTTCTTTCGAATAGTACTTCAGAATCTTGATGATGTGGCGCAACATTGAAACGATTGCGTTTAATTTGAGAAGATTTCGAGAAGCAACAAAGAAAAACCATCACAAAAAAGAAATGAACCAAACCAACAATTGGATCATCCAATTCTATTTTCCAGATGCTCTCAATCGTCCTCTCCACAATCATGTATGGTCATGAGCTGACATTCTGGGCGGCTATCGGATTCTTGATCGTCTTCATCGCCATTTTTGTAGACATTCACAAAAAATACTCGGACAAGAAACGGGTTCCACAAAGGAGTTAACGGGTAAGAACGTCCCTCGATATCTCCTGTCTGAATCCACAAAAATATATGCATAAATTGAAAAAAGTCTACAAACAACAGGTTTCCGCATATTTTTCCCATTTTTTTCCATTATTCCCTGGCCAGTATGAATCAACAGATCATTCAGAGTGATATGGGAATCTAATTCCTTCTCTCCTGACAGTTTCCCGTCGGGTTATGCAATTCGCCTACGTAGGTTGGAAACAAGAAGGTCTGTAGCTTGATCGCCCCCGCTATGGCAATGAGAAAAAATCGAAAAAGGAAAATAGTGAAGTGGAAAAGATTAGCATGAGAGATATTTATATTCGCATGCCATCAGTTTTTCTCTCTTCTCCGTAATTCGTTGCGTAATAATTAGTTACGTAATCAGACGGAGTTTAATGAAGTCTGTAGCTTGGAACGAATCGAAAACTTTCTCCACTTTTTGCCCTTGATTTTTTGCAAAGATACACTCCCTCTTGTACACTTTTAAAGATTGTTTGTAGTTTTATTTTCACAATAAATTCTAGAAAATCGAATTGTAACGAGTTCTTTATGATTCTCACTACTCTACTCGAAGGAAAGATATAAATATGTACCGTAGCCGAAAGACAATTCAAACGAAAATAGAGCTCTAGCCTCTTAGAATCGTAATCATAGTTTCAAATTTTGGAAAGAGTTTCGAAAAGAAAACTTTTGAATTCTGGTCTATCCGAATCCTAAGTTTCGAAAAGAAAACTTTTGAATTCTGGTCTATCCGAATCCTAAGTTTCTTCTACAAGACTCAAAAATCCCTAAAACCAAACCTGAACTTAAACTCTCTTCACCAATGAGCTTATCCTTTCCGTATCCTTGACGATTCCAAAAATCACATATCTAATTAACGACCATGATCATTTACACTTCACCTACCGATTTCAAGTTTTCTGATACCTGAAAACCCGTGCTATCACTCCTTTAAAAGCCATTTTTCAAGGCTTTCCCCTAAAAAATATGACTCATTCAATTCTCCTCATTTTTCAGACCACGCCCCGCCCACTACCTGAACTTCATTTTTCGTCACTGATAATCGGTCGTGTCTTCCATATATCCCTTTCGCTTCTCTCCTGTATTATTTTTGCCTCGCTTCTTCTTCTTCTTTTTCTCCTTCATCGTTTCCACCTCTTCCTTTTTGTCACATCATCATACCCGTCTCCGAAGCATCTTCTATGCCTCCTCCTCCACCATCACTCTCCCATTTTTTTGCCTTGCATCCTCTGATTTTGCCTCGTTTTTTTGGCATTTTTGTAGCCTCCGTTATTCTTTTATCATGTCACTAGAAACATCTGAATCATTCTGTATTTATAATATTTATCACACTGTGTCATGCACGGGTTTTTTTCGGTTTTCATTTTCATCTTCGCATCGTTGTTGTTGTTCCCCACCCACTCTCTCATCTTTATAGATCCATTTTTTATCTTTTTATGCATTTTTCCCTCATTGGCATGATCATTTAGATAAATGTCAATGAGGCTGATCACTTTCCACGATTCTATAATAAACCTATTCAAAATGTCGCCTATTTCTATAGACATGACGATTCACAAACACCTACGGCAAAACCACAGAACGGAGCATCCATATCGAGCACCGGAAGAGGAAGAGGACTTGGCTCATATTAATATGACTCTACGTTATGCTCTGATTGTATTCGGAATGGTTCCGTTTACAACTTTTCTTCTTGGTATTTGGGTTGCTGCTCATCCTCATTTCTATAGAATTGAAATGCATAAGAATATGTCCGATTATATTAAAGCAAATTATCAGGTGAGCGATTTTTTTGTTTTTCTTCGATATGATTTTCAGTGAGAATTAGATCGAGTTGATTCAAAAAATTGAAAACATGTATACAGAACCTAGACCTTAACTTCGGTAGTTGGCAGCATATTTATACAAGATCTCTCTATTCAGTAATACGCTTTCAAAGTAATGCATCCAAGCTACCCTTGTGAAAAGGTCACAAAAAAGTTGTCAAAATCTAGGTTTCTAGAAGGCATATCTGAAGACTCCAACAAAACAGGATCATTCTCGATACCATGACAAAAGCTCAAACTTGAACGTTTGGCATTCACCTTTTTGATTAGTCATGTCTCCTCTTTGCCAAAAAGAGACCATCTAAAATAAAGGTTGTAATTGACGTCACAATTAATCACCAGACGCCAAAATCCCACTGTTGTATTGTTACGAAAAAAATAGTAGCCGACAAAGCTTGAAACAGAGGAACACCTCATGACTGAAAATCAAAATCTCTTTAATTTCCAGTGGAACGAAACTGGAAATGGTCAAATATGGATACCATGGGAAAACAATACGAAATGGAATCTGGGATCTTATTGGAATAATCTCTACGTCAACAACCAAACTGCGTATACTTTTGGTATAAATGACCATAATTTTTGTAATGTGAGTAACTTCCCCAATTCATTATAACTCCTCCTCATATCATTTTTTGTCAGGAACGAAAAGACGATCAATTCAAATACGGAGGATGGTCAACATCCATCTATCGTTCTTCACAGTTGTATTCAAGTGTCCAGGTGAGAGAGAAACCAGAAATTGCCATCCCGAGAGAATGATATGTGTAGATATTGTCCAGATGATAAATAAGCTATTGTCGGGATCAGAGATAACCTCCCGAAGTCGGCAATAATGAGATAAATGAAATGATAGTGATAAGGGTGGATGTGTTTTGTTGAGTGCTATATTGTGACCTCATATCTCAAGATACATTTTGATAAGCGAAGAACTGACCTGAGGGAAGCGACATGTTACAAAAAGTGTTCCGTCTCGGATGAGATATCAACGAATCGAGTATAGATGTGTCATGGGTTACATTTGAGATTGATAAATGATCATTGAGATCTCTGAGAAACTTTAGATAAAGAAATTTCATAAATCCAATAAAAATTTAATTAATACTTCTCTTCCAGACCTCACTGCGATATGGTGTCCTTTTCGTGTTCCTCCCATTCGTCTTCAACTCTTTCATCCTTGCAAAATCTCTGGTTATCCAACATCAAACTTTGGCTTCTGTAGTGATAGGTAAGCTTCCTGAGGTCATTTGGAACCAACTTTCATTATTTTTAGGAACGCTATATTTTTGCAATGAAGTGATCCTTCATATATCGTACTTTGCTGTACTCACTCTTCATGTGACTCATGAACAGGATTGTGAGTTGGATCTCAAGATTCCGGGAGTTTGTGTAAACTGAATTTTCAGATATTCCAATTAGTAACATCTACTTTTCAATTGCAATGATACTGTCTATATTGAAGCTGATGTTGAGAAACTTTACAGAGGTAAGATCTCACAGAGTCTGAAAATGGGAAAATTTTGAATTACAGCCTGTTGGACTGTCAACAATAATCCGAGGTGTTGGAGTTTTTATTCTAATTGTTGCACACGATCCGTTGACTGCGAATGTTCAAGATTTTATTGATCATGTTTATTGTGACACTTTCGGTAAGACTCACCTATCTTTTTCTTTTCCCAAATCTCCATTTTCCAGTGACTCCATTCATCTGCGTTTTGGAACTCACTTGTATCCTCATTCTCTTCTTCAACAACCTCTATGACATCCAACAGTCTCGACTAGTTCACCTCGTTGTCTCACAGACAATAGACGATGTTAGCATTCAGAAAATGGCGAGAAAGTCTGTATTCCGGCGTGGTAAGCCGCCATCAAATTAAACGGTTCTGACCTTTTTTCCCTTTTTTCTGTCTAATTTATCCGGTGTTTAATGTTTGATCTCGACTAGGATACATTTTTAATTTGATTATTGTTTATTTCTTTTTTGTAATGGATTCAATAAATTATTGATA
Organism: Caenorhabditis remanei; assembly: GCF_010183535.1. Lineage (NCBI taxonomy): Eukaryota > Metazoa > Nematoda > Chromadorea > Rhabditida > Rhabditidae > Caenorhabditis > Caenorhabditis remanei. The sequence goes on from NC_071332.1 coordinate 6,993,803, forward strand.
TGAAATAGAATAAAGAAAAAGGATGGATTGCATAAAATGGAAACAGAAAGGAGAAAGAGAAGACAATGAAATCAAAATGTACACGTGGAATATTTGAGAGAGGAAGAGAGATTGAGACTGATCGAGAAAGATCTAGAATGTAGAATTACTACTGATAATAGAGTCAATGGGATTTGGATGGATTGTAATATAAATATCATCGAAATGAAGGTTATCTGATTTCCGAAGAACTTGTTTAGAAGTGATGTGAGTGTGGGTGGATAGATCAACTTTTGAGTCAACTAGATTATAATGAATCCGCTCGGTTCCGTAATTGTTGAATGACGAAATCACTAGTGTTAATTCCTGAAAATTATATTTTAAAACAGGAAAACACAAATGAATTCTCAAACCTTTCCGTTTTCATCGAAATCAACTGCTGTTTGATATTTCTGCCGGAACTGGAATGTTCCATCGTAGTTCAACTCTAAACTCTTCTGCTCCACCACTACATCCCACCCATTACGAATGTAGGTGTCAGGATACCATGGTTGAATGTGAGAAGGGACCTGAAACCAACTACCTTTTGAAAAGTTCCAAACTTTCTGACACTTACCGGAACACGTGCCACCCCCACGAATCGTAACCGCTCGTCCCTCCAGTCCTGAGTCAACTCAAACAACACTTTGTCTTTTCGGATACCAACGACTTCGAGAGTGATATTCACTTGTTGCTTATTTCGGTTTGGAGCACTGTACCGATTGTATTCCATGAAAAGATCCTCCCAATCCACATGGTGAGGTCGTCGTTCGATGATCAAATCTTCGTCGAATGAGGATGTGACGAGGATTGGAAGAAGGGATACGAAGATGGTGGAGTGGAATGAGAATATCATTTCTGGAATGATGGAAGTTAGGGTATTTTCAGGAGTTTTGAAGAACAAGATGTATATACGGAAAGATGCGTCACAGAATAAGGAATGGTGAAGTTCCTGGTATTTCTTGGGTATACTGTACAAATGAAAATCTTCATTTTTGAGACTGTCAACTTTTCAGAAAGAAGAAGAGCTGAAGAGATATTATCAGCACGTCGGAGGTGACTGAGCTATTGAGAAGCTCTTATTTTAAGAAAGTATTTACGACACTACAAACTGTCAACATAGTCCCGATTTTCTGAAATTATACATCTTCTTGTTTTCCAAATAAGGTTCATTTCATTCTCGAGTTTACACTGTAGCAATATAAGTTTCAAAAACAAAATGTTTCAACGCTTCACAGAAGATATGGCTCCTTCCATCCCCTTTTCCACAAAAAAACTTGAGACACGTGTATGTTCAGGAGGGATGTGTTGGTTGAAATGTATGCGTATGGGGTAAATCCCCCCGAGGAACACATTTTTCATTTGGATCTTCGCCCCAATCGTTTTCTCGTTTTCTCCTCTTTCCTTCCGGTGGTTTCGTTCTGGAAGAAGCTTCATCCTCGATGCCTTGTTCGTCACACTCAAATATAAATGAAAAGAGAAGGGGGTGCATATGGCAGAGCACAGTCGAAACGAAAGATAGATTGCCCTCACTCTTTTCACACCTTTTAAACCTATTTTGGGGCAGTCTCTTGGGAGAAAGTGAGAAAGAGCAAAAAAGGAAATGAAAAGAAGAAGAAAAGGAGAGTTCATCGGCGATTCTTTTCAACCCCAATGTATGGGGGCACCACTTTTTCAGAGAATGTACTACTGGGACGAGCGAGAAAAAAAGAATTATGAAAACTGGTGGGAAGAAGAAGAAAAGAAGAAAAGAAACTGGTAGAAACGAAAATAACGAAAAAGGAGGAAAAAGAGTACAAATGACAGAATTAGGTTAGTTATATGGAAGAAAAAAGGAAGAAGAAGAATAGAAACTGAAAGAAAGAAAGCGAGAAATGGAAGAAATTGGTCAATGAGACATGACCGATTGATGGGACGACGAAGAATTGGGAAGGATTATGTGAGCACGAATAGGAACACTCAAGTGGTGGGTTCCATTTGAGCTGGAAAGAATGGGAAAGGGATACTGTAGAGGGGAGTTTTGGAAATGCCTGCAGAGTCAACACTGGGGGAGTTTTTAGAAATTGGATTCTTTCAGTAAATGACGATCTTTCGAAAAGAAGTAGCGGATTTCTGGTGTCTACGTTCTAGTCCTAAATTTAAAACGAACATGAAAAGAAACTGAAAATGTATCAAAACGCTACAAAAATCAGAACCCAGGTTTGAAATTCAAATCCATAAGGATTTTGGGCACGTAGATAGCATCAGTTTTTCTTGACACACCTACAAAAAACGCCACGTTCAGGGAGACTGCGAATACCGGTACAGTACAAGAACTAACCAAAATATAGCCAAAAAAAATCTAAGACCGTCTATCTAAATTCAAAATGACATTTCCTCGTGTTCTCGCTCAGCTCAATAAAACCTGGAGACTGAATTCAAAACGTATTCCGACTACTCACTAAAAACGTGTAAAGAACTGAATATTTTTGGCATCCTTTCCTCCTCCTGCCCATTCATCAATTCCTCTTCCTACTCCTCTATTCTTCAGAAAAGAAAATTGAGATTTTTGGCTTTTCAGTTGTACAACTTAGGCGGTGTGACTCGTATATATGAGCAATTGGGATATATTGAAAACCGTATTATTCTTCAGCCGTTTAGTCATGTGCCCATTAACTAAAAGCAACTCATAAAACGCTTCCGTAAAATATTGATGTCTTCTCTTCTGAAGAAGGCGATATCGTGGTTTGGGTCTTCTGGAAACCCATAAAAACGGACGGGGTAGAGTGACCGAAATGGAAAATGGAAAAAAGAAACGGGCGGGACGAAAACGAAGAGGAAAAAACGGAAATTTATGATAGGAGGGGACGAAGCTTCTTCTTTTGCTCACCAACGCTCCGCAAAACAATAAATTATAGTAGCATCCGTTGAGTCCCAAAAGTACGGAAATTGGAAATGGAAAAGGCGAAAAAAGTAATTATAAGTTGTTCGAAATATTTTGAAATACCGGAAACGGAAACGTCACAAGTGAAGCTGTCAGTGAAATATGATACATATGGAGAAGTAGTCAGAATGAGCTGGAAATTTAGGGATTCTTAAAATTAGTTTCTAGGGGAAAGATGGAAACACGTCGATTGTCTGGCGGCGGACTGGACTGCTTTCCAATTCTGACGATGTCAATCGAAATTTGATATCCTCGAAGGCCATCGTGCCTATTGAAAACTCAAAACCTAACTCGTCCATTAAATTTTTGGTTTTCAATGAAAGAGAAAAAGAAGGCCACCGCCTTCTACAAGACAATGATGAATTCAAGAAAATGGAAATTTATTGTGTGGAGAAGAAGAAAAAAGCGAAGGACATCATTCCGCCTCGCTAATTTTGTTAATGGCTTTTCTGGCGATAAGTGGAGAAGGAGCCTAGAAAAATGAGGAACGGAAGAACGAGTAAGCAAAGGAAGGGGGTAGGATCAAAATATTTGTGTTTGTCTGAGTTTAAAGCGAGAAAACGGAAATAGTTAGAGGTGTGAGAAGTGGTGAGTAGGAAAAGGAGATCTGAAAGAGATGATGTGAAAGTTAGTATTTCTGGAAATGGAATCTATGCTTTAGGTATGACTTTTGAAGAGAATGAACCGTTTGGAAACGGAATAGGATCAAGGAAAATCAGGAACAGTATTAGGCCAAAACAAATCATCCTAAACATTTTCGAAAAAAAACATTCAACTTTGAGAGCGTGTCGTGGGGTCAAGGACGCTCACACTTTGGTTAGATCAGGTTTAATAAATATCTCAAATCTAGATCTCTAACTTTGTTTTTTTAAACTTTTTGATATCTTCTTCAGATTTCTTGATACACACCTTCACTGATCTGAGATGAAAACTGCGAGTATCCTTCCAAAAAAAATCTCTGAAGACACATGCTTCAAAAACTGGAAAAGTTTTCCAAAATTTGTAAAATGGAGAACACAATCACTGAGATTTAGAAAAATAAAACTACAATATTAAGATAAAAAGTTCTGAAACATTGGAGAGAAGAATGTTTTGAATGTAGTTTCTTCTCTTTCTTCCACGTAAAGTATACAAAGAAACACGTCATTTGCAATATGTCTTCTCTCCGACATTTTTGCCCCGTTTTCTATGGACCACCAACACCATTTATATGCATACCACTGCTCACTAACAATATCTTTTTTGTCTCGATTGTCTTTGAGAGCAACTGAAGTAGAAACAAGAGAAAAAAGAAGAAGAAAATAAGTAAAGAGGAAGAAAGGTAGACTCGGGAATAGGAGAAAAAGAGAATAGTTACAAAATACCAAAAAACAAAAGCACAATGAGAGGAACGACCGAGGAAAAGTGGGAAGAGGGAGGGCAGGAATGTGGGAAAATATGATGTGAACAGGTATGGATTTATATTTTTCGAGAAGGAATCAAAGCACATTTGATGGACAATGAGAAAGTGCAAGGATATTAGATGAATTACTTCTTTCTTTTTTTGAGAAAACCAAAAGATGGGTATGAAGATTTCAAAAAATTAGATTATACTTTCTGAAAGGAAGGGATTCTGAAGAAAGGCGGGTGAGATTTATTTTCGGTTTGTAATTATTCTGGGGAAGCACTTTTGGAATCCGAATTTCAATATTGTCTCAGGTTATGGGAAAGTGAAGCGTCATTTTCAGAATTAGAGCTTCGAAATTTCTATTTTCAGCATATGAGAGAAGGTTGATCGGTGAGAATGGTTAGAAATAATACGGGTTTCTCTGAATCTTGATGATTTCAAGATATGTGTTAAGCAATAAAATGATAGAGGTGAGTATTAAAAGAGATGCAGCGTGGACAGTGCTCTAACAACCAAATTGAAATTCGAGAAACAAAAATCCAGAAAAATGAGAATCTTCAGTTTTTGGGTTATAACAGAAACCTTCAATTCGCGAATTCCCATTTCCCAAAGATAAGAATCACCTGCTTTTTTCTAGAAAAGGAATATTTGTGACAACTTAAAATAAAGTGTTTTTGTTGATTTCCGATGGCATCCCTCTTCTGAAACCTCCGGAAAAACAACATCTTCTCAACAAGAAATTGCTTTTTTTATCACTTTCCAAAATCTTACTATACGTTACGCCCCTCGATTTCAACCTCCGACTATTTCCAAATTTCAAGAATGGGGGAAAAAAGAGCTAAAGTCATTGAAAGGAGCACAAAAAAAAGGCGAAGAGGGTTCAGAGTTGTGTGGTTAAGACGGAAAAAAGCTAGCGAAAAGACAAAAAGAACATGTGGCGGAGCCTTGAAAATTGATGAGTTTTGTGGGTTTCGTTGGGAGGAGGGAGGGTGTATATGGACGGGCGGGAACGACCAGAAAACGACACAAAATTGACAAAAGAAGGGGATGAAAATGGAACTTTTGAGTGATGACTTCTTCGAAAAAGAATGAGAAGAAGAAGGAATTTATTAGGTTTCAACGAGATGGAAGACTTGGGGGAAAATGGGTTTTTAAAGGGACAAGAGGACTTTTTGGAAGTAGAAATTGGTGGTTGGGAGATGAGAAGATTACTGTAGGTACCGTATGCCGAAAGGTTCCCAGATTCCGATGGAATACGGTATATTTGAAATAGGAAGATATTCATGTTATTCAGAAGAATCTACCGTAACCCATCTCCGTTGTCTCCTTACCCCTCCAAAACATGCCATAATATGTCACTCCTATTCATTTATTCTGACCCAAAACAATCGAAAACAACAACTTAGTTGTTTTACCTCTTTTCAGGAAGACAGAAGAAAAAGACAAGAAGTTTCCGGAGAAATGTCAATCTTTTGCCCCCGAACAAAGCTTCTTGCTGACTAGTGAGAATCATAAAAAGCAGGGAATTTTTAGTTTCTTTTGACCAAAACAGAAATGAAAAAGTAAACGAACTAGACAAATAGAAGTAGGATGGGAAGGAAAAGAAATTGAGTTATGTCTTCTCAAAAACTCGCTCTCGTCCCTAATGAGTGACACTTGACGAAGGAGAGAAAAGGTTCCAAGAAATGGGAAACTCGATCTGAAATTGTTTCGAAAGAGCACAAAGGATGGTTAAAAAACACGCAGTTTATTTTCAACCTGCATGATAAAAGTTACAATTAATTATTTACACATGTACAATTTAGGCAAAATTGAAATTATGGCAAACTACAACAGATATTCAACGATGTCCACTCCACTGCTTATCGCGACTTGTCAATGGTACGTAGATCACATGCTCTACAGTTTTCTTCTCAATCTTGCCATCGATTTTGTCAATTTGCATGAACTCTTGATTTCCATCTTCTCCTTCCACCGGAATCATCATTCTTCCTCCTTCAGCGAGTTGATCGGTTAGCTGAAATTATAAATTTTATTGAAGTTTTTCTTGATTTCCGCGATTTTTGTCTGGTCTTCTTTGCCAGAATCACTCGAAATTTGAATTTCAATGAGGTTGCGCTTTGGTTTAGCATTTCGCATTTTGATACATCATATAGTTTCAATCAAAAAATTATGCAAATCTTCACAACGTGGCGCAGTCTCCGGTTTTAGGTCTTTTCCCAGTTGACCTTCAGAATGAATGAATTTTCGAGTGGTTCTTCCTTTCTTTTTCATATTTTTATTGACCAAAACGACATAAAGAAACACCTCCTCATTGTGGATTCACGATTCAATTTGTGCATGTGTGCATGTGATCCGGCAGGAGGACAACACAAAAAAAGGAAAACCGAATTTCCCTCTATTTTTTATTTCATTTCTATTCGGTCAAAGTCACGTACTGCTTTGGGGACTCCTTTCGCAGCTGCACCGACGTGAATCGCATTGTATGGAGCCTTTTCGGCAAATCCTTGACGACCGTCTCCCTGGAAAAATGAGGTAGTTTTGAGAGCTTTTGTTGAAAGTTTTGTTTCGGAACAGTGTTGTTTCTTCCCCTTCTTTTGCTACCTTTTTGCGCTTTTTATGTTTCATTTTCTTTATTTGAAGGAATACAAAATCATTGCAGCCGGTTTTTCGGAAAATATCTGCTGAACTCTGATGCAGTTTCTGTGATCATAACTTTTTTTATATTGGTTCTCTATTGATGATAGGAAACTCTGTTCATTTCTTAAGAGATTTTGTGATCCATTCTACTTTCTCACCTCCACCAAAACCACATTTCCACTATCCAACATCTCTTTGTGATGCTTCTCGATATTCTTCTTGCTCAACTCCACCAGCCCTCCCATGTGCTCGATTCCCACTACAGTTCCGGTGGTTCCAACCTTAAAATTGTATATTTATAACAGCTAATCCAACAAAAACTCTATACCATCTTCGCCATACAAACTGTCAGATAACCACTTCCTGAGCCAACATCGAGAGCATTGGCACCTGAGACCAGGTGGTTCTGGAGGTAGTCGAGAGCAGCTGCGTGCTGTCAATGAAAAAATGCCATTGGAGAAAAAAGAGATGAGCTGAGCTCAGTTGGCAGATTTTGTGAAAAGCTCAGCGATTTACTTGTTAATGTTTCGAATAGAAATTTGTATTCGTGTTGTTTATCAAATAGATTAGATATAAGTCGATCGTAATGAAAGATAGACGTCTCCTAGACGTTTTATGGGTCACTTTAGTTTTATGTTCTATTTTATCTTCATTACTAGTCAGTCACAATGTTTTTCAAAGTTATTTCTCACCATATGTGGCGCTGAAATTGTCGCATTATAGCCGATTCTTTGTGGAGCATCTTGATAGGGATCATTTCTTGTAAAGTCTCCACGATCCACTGCTAGCATTGCATCGTATGCTCTCTGACTGGCGAAGACGTGGTTCTCTGGAATTCAAAACTTTGATGATGGTTTTAAGATTGATTCTGGAATTATATAGCACTGTAGCCTGTTCTACTACGAGATTTCACTTCTTTCATGATCCAAAATCAATAATTAGTGGTGTGTTGCATGTTTAGTTGGTGTTCTGTTCTTTCCGAATTAATTGGGTTTGTCTCGTTTCTTCTTTCTTTTTCTCTAAGACCCTTCCTGTTTCTCTCACTACTTTAGTATGTTGGTGCTCTCAAATTTCAGGATTTTCTTATTTTTATTCCGAAAATCGCTAGTTTCTTGCGATTGTTGTCTGATGAAACCTTATGCAATGCAATCGGCTTTTTTGAAACACTTTATAGCAGCTACCACGCATTTAGCATCATTTTTATTCTTTTGGTTGATATTTCTTTGCTTGTTCTATTTTTATAAGCTTTTTTTCTAAATTTTTCATTTCGATAGTGAAAGAAAGCAAGCAAAACTCACTTCTCAAATTCTCAACAAGCTCCTTATTACTCGTGCCACTCGATCTCCAGGCCATGCTTCTAGTTGTGAATATAATTAATGTAGAAATGAATTCAAGTCGTCTCATGCACCAAAATAGAATTTGAAATTTCTGGAATTTCTCTGAAAGAAATAAATATTTTCGTAAAATCAATGTGAGTTCTCCAAGGCAAACAAGTAGAGAGGAAACGCAGAACGTGAAAGAAACATCCAAGAGACGCAAAGAAAAAGTGACCAGCTAGTGGAATAGCAGAAGTTATTGCAGAAAATAGAAAGGTCCTAATGAAAAACAATGGATGCATCCTCATGACCGAAATGAGAATTTTATGCTTGGATAATTTAATTCAAGAAAGGAAACGAGTATTTTCGTGGAAACAACTATGAAGAAAATAGAGCTCTCTCCCTCTTATCTAGTAGTGTAGAGTGCTTTTGACTCTTCACTACTCTTCACAGCTGCTCTTACTAAATGACCATTGTGCTGTTAGTTCTGTTAGCTGTGTCGGTGAGCAACATCACGGCAGTTTCAACTTTCTGTCTTACTTTTCCCAGTGCTTATAACCATTTAACTTGATTTTTGGAGCAATAGTTATTCCAGAAAGCTATTTTAGAATTTTCAAGTAAGTTATGATGCAATTTTTTAAAGTTGTGAAATACATGTGCTGGTTGAAATAATTTTAACTTCACAAAACTTTCAAACAGCGATAAAGTTATTCAAAAAAAGCAAAAGTAATAATGCAAAACTACAGTAACCTCATACTTCTTGGCGAGACTCTATTTAAAATATTAGCATGTTCCTTTAATATTGGATGTTCCTTTAATATAATTTTCAGCCGAATTCAGAAATAAATGCAGTTTTTCGAATTCATATAAAGGAAAAAAACTATATCAATTTATTCGAAATATTACCAAAGTTTCCCGAAAAACTAAATTGTTTTTTCACGAAAAAGTGCACTTCGGAAAATCAATAAACAAAACAGCCAGAAGCAGAAACGCTTGCAACAATGTTTTGAGTTTGAGAAAGTCCGTCATCTCCCATCAACATTTGTGAAAAACGGGGAATGTTTTTGACAAAAATTGAAAAACTTTTTAGGATCGTAAATAATCGAAAGCATACGTTTTAACCTGATATAGAACCACCTGAACTTGATAACGAAGGTATACGGTATTAATCTGCTGGAGTTTTGATTTCGAACTTTGTCACTCCTAACAGTTTAATTTATTTGTAACCCATACTTTTAACCTAACTAAATGTAAATGTTTGTGCCCGTCTGAATAACCCGTGCTTTTTCATCTTCTCTTCCATCCGGCTGGCTCGGCAGCTCGTCAAATCTGTCTATCTGTGCTCCTCACCCACATGCGTATAACTCTTTTCTCTTTCACTCTGTTCGTTTTCTTCTCTAATTCTCTCTACTCTCTTATTCCAGAAGACCCCGCCCCGTCGACAAGATGCCAATGCGGAAAATCGTGATGTTGGGTGCCAATGCGCGTACGCAAAGATCAGTCTCCTCAATACAGGTAAGAGTATCAACCCACTTTGTCTTCAATATTTGAAAATGGAAATTTTGAAAGCTTTGACTGATTCTCCAAAAATTTATGTGTTTTAAAAATTCCTGGATGTCGTATTTTTCTGAATTCCATCTTGTTGATCAAATTTTACCTACTAAAAATTCACTCAAAACTCTGTTTTCTGGGGAAATTCGTCTGAAAACTGCAAAAACACGTTCAAATTTTCCTTAACCAAATATTTTTTCACGAGTTCTCTCATATTTTGTCCGGTTGGGTAACCCAGAAAACGCTCGTTTATCACTCCTCGTCATTCTCTCTGGCTTCTTCTTCTCCTTTCTTCCAACAACTTCTTTTAGCTTATTCGCATCGCATACACACCAAAAGCAATTCAATTCTTCTCGTTTTTCTTTCTTTCGCCATCCACTTTGTCATTTCTTCTAACTAAAAAATTGTGTGTCCTAACACAAAACCGAAATCGACAACCAATTTGTACTTTACGAGCTCTTGTCCACATGTTCCACCATTTTTATGGAATTGGAAATTGAATTGGCTGGCGACGACGAGAATTCGGGAATTTTTAAGTTTTTCGAATTGAAATTCATCCGTTTTGGTTAATCGAATTCTCATTAGAAACTTGAAATTTATATACAAAAAGTGTTGAAGCCGTCAAATAAACAAGGAAAAAAAGAAGAGAAAAGGAAAGAGATTACCAGGATTATTTCTGCTCTTCGACACTCTTGAAAGCACCAGCATTCAGTCTCGAACACTTTTGAAGTTAGCGAAAAGTCAGAAACCCACTTCAGAAAATGGTGAACTCAAATTTTCAGCTACCCTCCGAATACTCACCATCAGCTTCTTCCGCGCCATACTTCAATTATTCACCCAGTGATTTCATTTTGGATTTGAGATCTCATCAGAAGGAAGAGGAGAGTTATCAGAATGGAAATTCGCATAACGATGATGAAGAGAAGAAACAGGTAAGACAGATGTTTGTATTGTTCTCGGGAGGGAATAAATCGTGGACAGTATAACAATAATCTTGTCGCCAAATAAGATGCATAATTTAAAATTTAACTGAAGTTTTACAGCTCAAACACCTTCTACACGAACGATGGGAGAACGCAAAACAATACAATGCATTCAACTATTCACTAAATTGCATGTACAAATGTCTCGATGGAAAATATGATTTATCGATGCAGGTTTGTTTACCAAAACTATGTTCAATGAAAACTCGAAACTTTCCAGTTAAACATCGAAAGAGGCGATTTACGAAGGAAGCCGATGCACTTCAAAAACATCAAAGAACCCTTCAACCACTTGAGATTTAATTTCACCAAGTTGCATGATAATGAGGTACGTCTGGTCTCCATTTTTTATATTGCAACTTCCGTTTCCCAGATTCTATTCTACCTAAAATGTGATTCTGATCCAATCAGCAACGATCCGCTGGACCGTCACTTGGTAGCTGTGAATGCGTCGCCATTGGAAAGAGATCACTCTTTGATTGTGCCATCAGTCAATAAGTGTAATCCACAGGTAATAAATTAGTGTATTGTAGTATTGAAACCATTCTCTTTCCCAGGTATTGACTCTCCAAGCAGTTCGAATCGCTGTAGACTTGATGCTTCTCGTGGACGACGATATGTTCCACATCCTTTTCAATAGTTTACTCGGACAAGCGTCTGTTAATCACTTACATCTTCATGCAATGTATTGGCCATATGATTCCGATCTCATTAATAGGGTTTGTACTTCTTCTTCCTTCTAAAAACATTTGTTTACTCCATGTTTTTTTTTCAGAAATGTGAACCTCTTCACGATGTGCCGGGAGTATTTGTCATTCGACCACCCTGTTGGATTTGCCCGGCTATCGTTTTTCAACTCGACTGCATTGAAAACTATGAGCAGTTCAAAATGTAATAACATCTTACTTTATTGTTTTCATGCTTTGAGAAAAAATAAGAATTCTAAAAATAACTAAGAATATTATTCCAGGAATATCTATAAATGTGTCGAACACTTGACTGAAACGAATCAAGCACACAATTTGTTCCTTGCCAGAGCACAACCGATCAGGTATCATTTTAATTACTCTCAGAACTCGTTTTCAAAAAAACTGATTATTTTCAGAACAACAGGAGCTGAAAAGGAAGAAGATCGACGTGGAGAACGCCCACAACTGGTCACTTGCTACGTATTCCCACGAATGAATATGATTGGTGCTAAACCGCCATCGAACTTCAATCCAGCTGCAAATGAGCTCGCCGGAAATTTAACTTCCTATAGTATGTTTTTCGTTTCCTTTTTTCTGATTGAAACTGAACAATTTCAGCAATTCGTTTCTTCGAATCTGCAAACGAGCAATCAGTAATTCGAATTATTGAAGAGGAGGCGTCTTTAGATGATGATAGTTTTCAGAGTGTTAGTCTAATTTCGCATCAATTCTTATAATTCCTGTTTCTATTTTCAGTTATGTTTCGATCTGGCTGACGTGTTAATCGGAAGAACCGTAGGCACATCGCGACCACATGATTTAGATTTTCTTGAGGTAAATCATTCTTTTTTCCCAATTCTGCATGCCACTGAATCAACTTTTTAGGGCCTAACGTCTCCGGAAATCGACGAACTTCGAGATTCATTCCAATCTTTCATGCCACGATCACCATCTATCCGACACCGTAATTCGACACCACGCACCCATTCCGAGGAGTAACTAGCAGTAAATAATATTATAATTATCTTCCAAATTTTGTCATATCTTTTTTTTTCAAAATGAATGGTTTACAGCTTTATTTTCAGTATAACTTTTTTTTCAGAGTGAAGTTCTCTTCTGGAGGCTGAGCAACATCAGCATTAGAATTAGTTCCAGAATAATTACAGAAGGGCAAACATTACAACTTCTTTTGCTTTCATAACAGTTTTCACTACTCTGAAACTTGCAAATCGATGATCTGAAAAAAGGAAATTTCACCGCGTCTTCTCTTCACAAATCTTATCTCGATCGACAACAATTGTGACCATCTTTTTTTTCTATCCACCAGCTTCTGCTCGAATCTCCAATTTCTCAACTTTATACACATTGTTCTTTTTGGTTGTGTTTGTTTCCTCCGCCGGACTCTCGAAATCCATCGTCAATAAATAATATGATTGTCTTCCAAATCATTTTATATCTATTTTCAAGGGGGAACAGCTTCATTGTTTTCAAGAATTGGAAACTTTCAGAGTGAAGTTCTCTTCCGGGGGCGGAGCAACATCAGAATTAGTAAAGTTCCAGAATTAGAACGGAAGGACAAACAACACACAATAGTTTCCTTTACAGTCTTTACAACTCTCAATCTTGCAAATCGAAGATCTGAAAAAGAAGAATTCGCGGCGTCTCCTCTTCACACCATTTCTTACAAATTGGCTGTCATCAGGAGCACAAAAATTAGAGAAAAGACGGCAGAAGATTGGCTCGTGTTTCGTTTTCTTTCTTTGTGAATGATCGAACAATGGCTCTCTTTCCATCTTCTCGCATCATTCTTCTCCTCATTTTTCGACTTGAAAATTGGAAATTCTTCTTTTTTTACTGAAAATTTGAAAAGAGCATCATCCCTCATACCCTATTTCACTCGTTTGATTAGGTATTCAATAGAGAAAAAGGAAGAAATGCAAACATCTTCATCACTCTTCGCTCATTCTTCCGACGTCTTCCAGATTATTTTTCTCTTTTATTTTCTCTGCACACTTTGACCTCATTCTATGGAGTCTCTAAAAGCATCATAAATCGTTCGAGGAAATGAGAAAATAAGAATGTTTTTGGTGTTGTTAATTAATGTGAGATTCAGGAAGATTCTCATACAGATAGAACCCAGCGCGCTTGATCTGTGTAATTGTGTTTTTTTGGTTTAGTTAATTTATGTGCAATTTCTGGAAAGTAGTTGGATAAGGGAAGATGTTGATATTTATTGTAACAACGCTACTTTTACAACCACACCCTGGAAGTTCGGAAGGTGTGTAAAACGCGTCGCGCTGTTCAACAAGTTACAGTACTTTTCTGAACGTTTCGTGCAATGAGAGTAGGGACATGCAAACTTTAAACCAGTGCCACGGAGCCAGGAAAGGCTCCACTTTCTGAGTTTTTATAGAAAAAGTCTAAAGCAATGTTTTTCTAGTTATCAACGTTTTTGTACAGGCCCTCCCGAAGAAGTTATAGCAGCTCATAATTACTCATTCGGTCGTTCTTCATGGTTTCTATGAGCTTAATCTCCGTAGGAAGTGGGTGTACAAAAAAGTTGTAAACTACCAAAGTGTAGAGCTAGATTTTTTCTATAACATATTCAAAAACTGGCAACTGGGATATGTTCCCAAAAAACAGTGTTGCCCCTTCGCTCAACTCAATCTCTTCTCCTTATTTCTGTCATGTCATCTCATATTTAATTGAAATTATTCTTTTTTTCTCTAGAATTCCATTGTTATGTATGCATGAATAAGAAACAAAACATATATGGATAACGACGGATTCTTGAAGTATGCACGTCCGCTCTATTGAGCTGTGAACGTATTGAGACGGATCGAGAAGGAGCAACACACATTCTGTGATCTTTTCAGAATTATTTGCCATCCAGACCTGTCAAGACAATACATAATTTAGAAATTGAAAAGTGCACCCTCCATCTAATTCCCATACTAATTTCCTCCGTCATCTTCTGAACCCAATGTCACATCATCCATCAATTGAAACGTTGAGATAAAACGGACGGGATAAATTTGAGAAAAAGAAACGTCAATCATCATTCCAGACTCCTTCTTCCCTATCCCACCCATCCCCCTCCTTCTTTTCTTTCATTTTTTCCTTTTTCATCCGATTTTGGCACTCAATCCATCCGTTTTTGGAAGGACGGACCACAAATGTCTCATGTTTCTCGAATTTCTCGCGACCACTTTTGGCTTTTGCTTTGCTTTTTTATTCCAAAGGTTCCCAGGATTTTTATTTCTATTTGTATCGAGAATGACTTTTGTAGAAATTGGTTTTTGAGCTCCAAATAATGAAAATGGGTTACGGTAGTCGTACTCTGTTCTCCGACAAGTGAGCAGTGCCACAGACTAGACTGTCCTACCGTTCCAAACGTTTCGTAGTGATATGGAACAAACCTAGATCTTAATTTTTTTAGTTTATTACTTTTTGGTAGCTCTAAGTTTAGAACCCGAAAAAGCGAGACTGTCTGTTTTCTTAAAAAAAAACATATCTGAAAACATAAAAAGCCGTGTTCGACTTACTGGACACATAACCCACTGAAATGTCCCGCCAAATGTCAAAACCATCAAAATTTCAAGCCAAAAACGAAGAGCTTACAAATAATGACGATTTCGGCTTAAAATTCGACATTTTCATTAGAATTCCAGTGAATCAGACGTCTCCTATTCAGATTTTGAAATCGGATTCATGGAATTTTAAAGACGCTTCTTCAATCTTACAGTTAGCTTTTGTTGATGTTAATTCAGTATCAGAGGATCCCTTATTAGGAAAAAGTGTTCAGTTTAATCCTTCGTTGACAAAAATCTTTCCACTTTCCTAGAACTGTGAAACACATGATTTTCAGCGTCTCTTCTAGATCTATCAAGTTTATCTCAAATATCTGTTTTTGTCACCCCATATGGGTAAAAAGATGAATGACAGGTCCCCTTCCACTTCTCGAAAAACACGATAAAATGAACTTATGACTTCTGAATCAGACTCGAGGGGATAATTTTTCATCTGCAAAAACGGGGGAATTCAGGAAATGGGAAACTTTTCGTAAATAACGAAAAAGTGTAGAGCTTTGTTTTATTTTCCTTTTCCAAAACATCCAAACTCTCTGCAAAAGGATTTTCAAATTTTTCCTGACCATCTTGAGACTGCAAAAGGCTTCGAATTTTGAAGATCGATGATCATTCTGGTTAATTACAAACAAAACGTAAATCATATTCCTTTTTCAGTCTGAAATGACGCATTTCCAATTTCAGAAGAAGCCTTTGATTTCAGAAAAACCAGAGCTCGCAACCTTTATAAGTCAATTCTTCAAAAATCTATATCCACCTTCAACTCATCTTCTTTTTCTTCAAATTCCTCGATGATGTATGCTGATTGATATGCATAAAATTCTGACCTGAAGAGCTCTTGACGCAAAAAACGCATCATTGCCGACCCCTAATGTTCTCCGCTCCCTGAATCATTTTTGTTTTCTTCCCGAATTTCGACAAGAAACTTGTAAAATATTCATGAATCTGAAAGTTATGAATTCCATTCTTCCTCTATGAATCTATTCGGAGAGACTGGCCGAAAACTAACAAGAGAAAGAATATGTGTGAATGACGGGGGCCGGCTCTCGACCCTTCTTTTTTTGATAGATGAATATGGAGATTTTGGATATTCTCCCTTTGTTTTATGCCCCTATTCGGGGTCCACAAGAAAAATATAATTTCCCTAAAAGTGCCTTCAGAACATCTCCACTTCTTTCTAAAAATAAGAGGGTATTTCTGGTGTCTCGTCTAGTCGGTTTTATATTTGAGTACTCGTGTTTTTTGATAAGTGTCAATTAGGTTCCGGGTTCTTCTGAAGAAACGGGTAATCCTTATGTATTTCAAGGTGTGCACATCGGATGGTTGGAAGAAAGTTTGGTAGCATGTTCTGTCAGTGTTCGGTAGCATGTTCTGTCAGTGAAAATCTTGATGATTGAATCTGTTGTTGAGAAACTGCTGAGGAAGTATGGTACAAAAATATATGAGATTTCTAGGTCATAAACTCAGAATTCTCGAAATAATTTTGAAAATTGGGAACGGCAACTGATGACTACTCACAGAACCATCTAGGAAAGATCTCACAGTAAAACCTTCCCGAATATGTAAACTTTCCTTCCAAAAATGAGAAAACTTACAGTTTTCTGACCCACAGCTTCATATTCCCTCACCCTCTCTCTAAATTGTTTAGACCTTTCCTGACGCCCTTACTCAAAGAATCAGACAATGAATGAACTTCTTCCCCCAAACAAGCCATTCATATTCAAGAATATACAAGATTTTCCAAAAGACTCAGAACATTTCACAACAAAAAATCTCGAAAAACAAGTCAGAATTGACAAAGAGAGCCCTGTCCCATCCGTGTTCGTTTCCTTTACTTTCTTTATACTTCAGAGTTATTCCACAGCTCCATTTTTCTTCTCTTCTTCCCTATTGAAATTCAATTCAATTGTCACTTTTTTCTTCTCCTTGTTGTCATATGAAGTGTTCTTCTTTCTTCTTTTTTATCTTTAACCGCATCAGGTCAAATATGTTAATCCTATATCTCTCTCATCATGCTTTCCTTTTTTTATGCTCTTTTCCGTTTGAAGATCTCAGCCATGGTCATCTTCTTCTTCTTAGTATATCCATATATTCCTTCTCTTGGTTTCGGTTTCAATTCCAAAAACTTTCTCATCCATTTCGATATCTCGAGGAACCCCGGAGGCTGTTTGTTTTGTCATAGAAATGAGACATGTGCACACACAAAAGTTAGGAAGATGATGAAGACGTTTTCATTATTTTTTGGAAGGAGACACAGCAAGCTTTCTTCTTCGCTTACTTCTCTCCCTCTCAACCCTTTTATTCTGAAAGACTAAATATATATTCCGGCTGAAAAAGTTCTAGTCATGTTGAAAACTACGCATGGGCTCAGAAAACGGAGCACAATGAAAAGAATGAGGAGGAGGTACCTTTTTCTCTTTTTTCTCTTGTTTTTTATCGTGGTTCTGACGGTGATGTTTGGGATTAAAACAATCAGGATTAGGTATTCGGTGTGAAAATAGCGTTTTTGATATAAATTAGTTAGATGCTATGTTCATTTTCTTTTTCTAGCAACTTCGTCAACATTACATTTGAAAATAATTCTAGATTGAGTTATACTGATGTAATTCTAAAGTGACATTTTACACGAATAGCAACAGCAACAGCAACAGCAAAAACAAAATTTCAACTACTAGCCATTGAATAACGCAGTCCATTACCCAAATAGACATGTTTCACCTGTTTCATGTTCGTTCTTAAAAGTTCAGAACTTCTGATTTTCCAAATTATTTACGTCAATTTATATCCTAGTTAATGTATACATAGATACTATTTTGCTTCGCGAAAATCACCGATTCAATACTATTTCAGGCTTGCAATGTCGACAGTTATGGAGATGTCGACGACGCGAGCAGAAATCCGTTCAGTCCTTGTGAAACATTGGCGTTCACTGGACAAGGCCAGGCTCCACACGATTCATTTATGGCTTTTGTTGTATGCTGCTGCACAGATTTTCATTGAATATTATTTCTCGGAAGTCTATGCAGTATTGATGTTAGAAGCAGATGATCGGCCACAATCGAAAGAGAATCATGAGAGTGTGAGTCAAGAAGACAACCATGGGGAAACAGATTGTCTGGTAGTTTGAAAAACGTTTGAATTGAGTGGGATATTCATTTTTATAACTGAAACCTTTTTTATAGAATTTCAAAATTTTGAGATATAGGAATCAGAAAGTTGTAACTTTGAGAAGAAGAGAGTTTTCTAGGAGACAGTGCAGAGAAGGTAGGATGTCTGGCTTATCTACGTTCCCCATATCTAAAAATACTATTGTATAATAATGAAGAGTTCAAACCATTTTCAGGTCAAAAAATGGTCTCCATTCTGTTTCTATGCTTCAATATTCTTCATTGCATATCTCATCCTCACGTGTTTTGCAATCAGAATCCGCCAGCCGGTGAGTCAACTTTTCCACGATCCTCATGTAATTCTTTCCAAATTATATTTAGAAAAACAACGGTATTGTTTTCCAGAAAGAAGGCATGGGCCTCGTTCTGGTATCCCTTTCTCTATGTGTTCTACTTCCCGCGTTCTCGTGGATTCTCCATCTTCCTGTTGTGATTTTTGTGAGTCGAGAACGGATTCATACCAATGAACACGACCATTCTGCACTCTACACAAGTCTTTGTATAGCTTCAGGTACCTGTTTGATCTTTCAGACCAAAAAATAACAACACATTTTTACAGTAATTCAATTCTTCATTCTTCCCCGTCATCGTCGCATCTTTTTCATCGTCGCCGTCAGTTGGATCGTTGCCAATTTCCTGTTGATTGTGGCAATCAATTGGGATGCTCTCAATGTCAATTCTCTTTTTATGTGCTCGGTGAGCAACAATTAGATCGTGTCAAAATATGTTTTCTCCTTTGTTTTTTAGTGCCTATCCCTGTTTCTACATCAAGGAGTTATTGCGATAGTGGGGGTTATAGCTGATTCGAATGAAGCTGGAAATCGAGCAGAGATTGCAAAGAAGCTCACTGAAGCAGTTTATAGAAGAACTGAGTTGGAAACGTTAAAAGATAGACAAGAACAGCTTCTCCTTTCGGTTATTCCTGCATATCTAGCGGATCAAGTGAGCAAAAGTATTATACAATCAAGTAGTACTGGAACAGGAACAGGAAAGGCTAATTCAAAAAATCATAAGTTGTTTCATGATCTACATGTTCAAGTTCACGATAATGTTAGGTATGAAATCAAAGATAATTATCTACAGTCTTCATCTCCATTTTCAGTATTCTGTTTGCTGACATCGTGAACTTCACTGTGTTAGCTGCTCAGCTAACAGCTAGAGATTTAGTCCGAACTCTCAACGAGTTGTACTCAAAGTTCGATCGAGATGCACAACGTCTTCAATGTATGCGCATAAAATTCCTTGGAGACTGTTACTATTGTGTATCTGGAATGCCTGTTAACCGACCCAATCATGCTGATATGTGTGTTGTAATGGGACTCGAAATGATCAATACTATCAAGTAGACCTCTCTTGTTATTGTCCCGTTTTCATAAATCAGTTTCAGACAAGTCCGCCTCGCAACTGGAGTAGATGTCAACATGAGAATTGGCGTTCACACTGGCTCGGTTCTCTGTGGAATTATGGGTCTCAGAAAGTGGCAGTTTGACATTTGGAGTGATGATGTCACTCTGGCGAATCACATGGAATCGGCAGGGGTTCCGGGAGCTGTTCATATCACAAAGTCTACGAAAGATAGACTTCTAGGGGAGTACTGTTTCGTAGATACAATGCAAGTCGCTACTGTATAGACAGTTTGGAATAACAAATAATTTTCAGCGCTGATGATCCACATGTGATGTCTTATGGCCAGCAAACTTATCATATTCTTCCGGATAAAACATCAGCAATTGAGAGAACTGCTTCAATATACCGGAGCAGTCGTTTATCAACTAGTCCTGCCCTTCAATCCAGAGTTAGTATGAAAGCAAAAGTGTCCAAAATGGTGGAGTTCTGGGGAGCAGAAACACCATTTGCCAACTTTACAAAGAAGAAGTTTTCGACTTCTCATGATCCAGCTCTGATCACGGTATGTAAACGACTATCAAAATCCACAGTTTTATCATAACTTTCAGGACGAAATCGCTCGTCGTCCCACCTATATCAACACTATTCCATCAATGACGTTGATTGAGAACAATCTTACCAACTTTTCATTCAACAAGTATGTCTCCAAACTTTCAGAGCTTCCCTAAATGTTTCCAAGTTTCAGTATCAACTCAATGTTCAACTGCGAGTTACCAACAATCCCTGCATCTCCAAAACTTCTATGGCCATTCAGCCGGAAGTCTATCACTTGTAACCTATCGGATTGTGTTCTTCTCATGATTGTCTGTATCCCATCAGCTCTCGCTAACATGCTCCTTTGCTCACTCTACTGCCCGTGAGTACCCCCCATTTGACTTTCTTTCCTCAAATAATAGTTTCAGATCGGATGTTCTCCAACAAATATCTCTCCAACAATTCTTCACTATAATAGGATTGGCAATGCTTGCACTTCTAGGAAAAGTTTGTTCTTATGCCGGACCACTGATAACAATGGTTGCATTTATTCTATCTTCTTGTATTCCGATTGGACCACATGTAAGAAATAATTTGGTAGTATAGATAATTCAATTTTTTTCAATTCCAGATAATAATCAAAAAGTCAAAACTGGATGGAGTAATGGCGTTCAACTCTCTGATATTCCTTCCAAGTTGTGTCAGCCATCTCGTTTCAGTCTTTATCCTTTATCGTCTACCGTATTCTCATCGATGCTTTTTATTCTTTGCTGATTTTGTGATCTTCCAAGTTCTTCTCTCAATCTTCCCAGCGTATGGTGCAGAAGTTTATGTTGGATATATGGGGTAAGAGACAGGGTTATATTAAAATTTGACTACGTCGTAATGAGTTCGGGACCCCGTCTTACATAAATATTTTTCCAGATATCACTTGTCAATAGTCTCAATAAGTTTATCTCTTCTAGTTGTCCTTCTCTTTTTCATTGACTGGATTGTAAGTTTTCACAATTATTCCAACATGCAAATCTCTATTATCTCTAGACCAACTACGAGCGGAAACGAGAGAGTGCTTGCCACGTGTCCTTCCAGAACGAGGAAAGAGACGTTGAAACTATGCAAGACATCAATAAAATCCTCATTGAAAATATCTTACCTTCAAGTGTTGCGGCTAAATTCTTATCTCCCGATCGAGCGGTCAACGTGAGTTTTTTAGTTCTTTTGTTGATAACAAATAAACGAAATGAGAGAGAAAGAAAAATCAAAATGTGTCATAATGTAAATAGTCTGATCAATTGGAATTTGCAGAAAATAAAAGTTATGAAATCATTATTATATATAAATTATATGTATCACATACACTTTAGTCATAGTCATCTAGAAAGTCGATAAAGAGAACATTCTTCAGGAGTTGTATGCACGTCAACATGATAACGTATGTGTGATGTTTGCTTCGATTCCAAACTTCAAAGATTTCTGGAGCGAGTGGGATACGAATAGAAAACTGGAATGTCTGAGACTCCTTAATGAAATTGTGTGTGAATTCGATAAGTTGCTGTCGAAACCCAAATTTTCGAGTGTGGAAAAGATAAAGACAGTTGGAAGTACTTATATGGCAGCTGCTGGATTGAATGAATCTGAAACTGATTGTGAGGATGATGAACTGGTTAGTATTTATTTAATGCTAATGAATAATTTATTTATTTTTCAGATCTATCTGGAGAAGCAAAACCATGGAAAGTTTAACAACAATCTTCGCCGTGGCAACTTGGCATTCCGAAATGCCAACCTAATGATTGAATTCGCTCTGGCAATGTCACAAATTCTCGATGCACTCAACAGAGATTCATTCCAAAACTTTGAACTTCGAATCGGAATGAGTGTTGGTCCACTGGTAGCCGGTGTCATTGGGGCACAAAAACCTCAATACGACATTTGGGGGAACACTGTGAACCTTGCAAGTCGTATGGACACTCATGGAGAACCGAGAAAGATTCACGCTACAACTGATATGGGATTGATCCTTCAAGCGGGTGGATATCGAGTTCAAAGTCGAGGAAAGATTCGTGTCAAGGGAGTCAAGGTTTGATTCTTTCGTTTGACTGTTTCGAGAAATCGTTTTAATTTAAAAAGGGCATAGCTAATCGGGAGGAGGTGACCCCAATTTACTTGATAGATCACTTTTATGATAGATGATGAAGGTTAGAAAGGAAACTAGTTGTTGCGAATTTTTTTTGCTGTACGGGTGGTAGTTGGATAGTTTTACTTACTACTAGAGGTCATACATTTTGTGGCAAAGTTTTGGAAATCGTGACTAGACTCAGTAGACTTGATACACGTTGGGGTGCTGATCTGAATCAGAACTGGTAACGATTCCTTATGAAATCGGAAGAAAAGATGGGAGGTTAGTTGAGAGAAGAGATAGTTCTAAGTCGTTGTTGGGAAACTATCAAGCTTTTATATAAGCTCACTGCTCCGAAATCTCCTGAACTTTTATGAATTTTTACGGAATCTGATCAAACTCTACACTAAACAATTTTCAAATTGAACTTTGAGTCTCTGAAATTTCAGCCAAATTATCATACTTTATTCCAGGAACCAATGGAAACGTTCCTGATCGAAGTTGACTCCAAACGGAACTCCTCAGTGTCCGGTGAACCACAACAAAACCACAATAACAACAACAATAAAGACAATACCTGTCATAGTACTTTATAACTTTTCAACTATCCTGTTTCATTCGTTTACTTTATTTTTGCACTCTTGTTTGTATATTTTGCCACCTACAATAAATATTGTCTCGACGATTAAATACCGCATCGAATCGAGAGGAATCGAGAGTCTCTCTATGTTCACGCCGATTGAACGGTAGCCGAGAAGAAATTTCGGAGATACAAAAGGGCAAATAGAAGAGTCTCATTTTGCCTCTCGTCACTTTATAAGGAGTCCAATATATTTCGGACGAAGAACAATTTTTTAGGAACGTTTTCCCCTATAACCTGAAACTGTTTTGAACGATTATTCAAGTGTATAAAGAATAGGATACAAGACGAAAAATATATAACGTGTGAGATCGTACACCAATTATCCAGTCTCTATGCGAATACTTGCTTTATGGATAAGGACACTGCCTTCTTCTCTTCTGTCTCTTTTCTTCTCGAGGTTTCATCTCGGAATGTACGATCTTTTCGCGGTCTCTCTTTTCGTCAATTCTTCAATCCAGAAATAATTACCGTTCAATTATATAATAGCTTCCAGTGATGGACGAAGTGGACACTAGACTCGAGACAAACATAACACAAGAATACACTTTTCTCAGGTGAATTTCATATGATTTTTCTTTTTCAAATCTTTTTTGTTCCATCTTCTTTTTCAAAACTCAAATCTCATCTAGATATCGAATCTTCCAATTTTGTTCTTTTCTCGCCCCACAGGTGTCTACAAGGTTATTTACTAAACTTTCACTTGACCCGATTTTAGAAAACTTTCTTCGAAAAGGAGGATGTATTCTTTCGATCCTCTCGTCTGCATCCATTAACTAAACAACATTTTTAAACGACTTCTTCTTTCACACTTTTCTCTTTTTTGACCTCCCTTCTCCAATGGCGATGACTCGCCCTTTGTTTGCTCCTAGACTACCAGATAAGAGCGAGAGAGCATGAGAGAGCAGGGAAGTCAGAGCGTGACTCTGTTCAGAATTCCGTCGTGATTTGTGCAAACGTCATGCTTGATCGCAAGTTTGGGGAAGACTTACTGTTTCATTCTTATTGGGGCGGAGCCCACTGCGGGGATTCTTCTATAAAAAGGAGGGATTGGAAAAAGAAAGGTCACCGAGCACTTTCAGTTCAACAGTTCAACTTTTAGGCTTCCTTTAGCTATTCTGGAAGTATTTTGAGAGTGTAGATCTAAAAGATCTAGACCTTCTATAAGTCACATGAATTCCAGAACCTTCGGTTAACCTCAAGACCAAACCCACATCAAGTAGCCAATCCCATAACCCATTTATCATTTTTCTAATTTTATTTCAATGCCAGATCACTGCCTTCACTCAACTTACCTACCACAATCATGAGATTTGATTGATGGCACAAGGTCTTTTCTCTCAAAATTTTCATTTCTCCACTTTCGGAGAACGATGTTCTGCACTTTCTCTCAACTTCTCTTTTATCATCTTCTCTTTTTCTTACTTCAGCATCTCCTACAGTATATTTTCCATTACAGAATGCTAGAACTGATTTACATACCACCACTTTTATGCCTACTTTACTTCCTTTTGCGTCGTTTCGTCCTGGAAAACTTCTACGTGGAATCAAGCGGCAAGTATGTGTTGATAACCGGTTGTGACAGCGGTTTTGGACGTCGTCTCGCAATACAGCTTCTTGATAAGCGTGTAAATGTATTTGCTGCATGTTTCACACAACAAGTAGGTTATTTCTGAGGAATCTCTATCACGGAAACTCTATAATTTTAGGGAATCTCCAGTCTTCAAAACGAGTGGAACCTCATAAAAGGAGCAAAGGGACATTTGTACACTATCCAATTGGATGTTACCAATCAAGCCAGTGTGGATGCAGCTAAACAATTCGTTGTGAAAGTTCTCGATGAGCAAAAAGCGAAACTGTGGGGACTTGTGAATAATGCAGGAATCTTCTCAATCCATGGGCCCGATGATTGGTGTAGTGTAGATGAATACTCAACTTCTCTGAATGTTAACACGCTTGGAGCTGTTAGAATGTGTCATGCATTCGTTCCTTTGGTTAAGAAAAGTAGAGGAAGAGTTGTCACGATGGGGTCAACTGCTGGTAGACTTCATGGCTTATACGTGGCTCCATATGTCACTGCGAAGTTTGCTGTGGAGGCGTATATGGACTGTTTGAGATTGGAGATGAGACAGTATGGAGTGTCAGTTCATATTTTGGAGCCAGGATGTTTCAAGACGGAATTATTGAATCAGGATGCACAGAGAATGAGAATTCAAAGAATTTGGAATAACTTGTCAGCAGAGACTAAAGAGGAATATGGAGAGGATTACAGAAGAAATTGTAAGATAAGTTTTTCAATTCCCCATTCTGAAAGAAGATATTTCAGTCGAAACTGCCTGGGAATCTGGTGTTAATGTCGTTGCTAATCCAAACATCGGATGGGTGGTTGACTGTTACTCTCATGCTCTCTTCTCCTGGTGGCCACGTCTCCGCTACTGTCCGGGATGGGATGCTATCTTCATGTTCATCCCATTGAGTGTCTTCCCAACAGCTCTTCAAGACTGGATCCTGGCTGGCCTCTATCGTTTGAGCCCTGGACCATCCTTGACTCCAGCAGTGTTGGTGAAGAATAAGAAGCGAAGAACACCAGTCCAATGGATTCAATTTCTGTCTCAACTCGCCATCATTCCTCTTCTCTACACCATCTTCTTTGTGAAAAATACTCAGAAACAGACTGTGGAGACAGCTCATCCACATAATGTAACCGTTACGGAGTGATTCATATTCTTTTACAAATCTTTGTTTTTACAACTTATCTACCGTACTTGACCCCGATCTTCCATTTTTCCACGAGTGACTTTTAATATTGTATATTATATTTATTTATTTAATGTATGAACAGTTTCAACAATAATAATAAAGTATGACTGAAATAAATTATCAAAAAGAAATGATAAGAGATAACAATTACGCAACGACCACCTTCTTTCTCTGTTCGCTCTGCTTCGTTTGAAGAATTTCTCCTCCCAATTTCACTTCTTCCACGTTCTTTCCAGTTGCTTTTGTTGGATTGTAAGTGATTGGAACATCATTGAAACGGCAGTGAGTGGAAATTGCAGCAACACATGGCTCAGTTTGCCAGATGTACCAGTCATTGGCAGCAACATCCCAATACTTCCCATAAGTGTAATACTTTTGACAGTTCTTGTTCACATATGGACGTTTTTGGAGAACCTGGAAATTGGAAAGGAATTCTAGATGTTTAGTTAGTAGGCAATATTTGCTTGGTGTCGGTTGGAGAAAGAGAGTGATAAGAGTTTGAACTGCTTACAGAGAGATCAAAATTGACAGGGCAGTTCAATGGGCATGCCAATCGAGTAGTGGAGTTGACTGCCAAAGTGTTCCAGTTGGTTTGTGGCATTGGCTCACGACGGCATCTGGAGATAGACAATTATTGTAGGGTTACAGTAACTACCGTATTTAATATCTTTCAAACTTCGCTAATCCTTTTCAGACCAGAAGTTTCAAAAACTTCTTTTTTTTTCAATTCCATTTGAAATTTTTCAGACTATTTTATAAACTATATGTGAATATCATAACATTTCTGTTGAATCTTATTTTTCCCATACAAAACTTCACATATTTCCAAATTTGAATCTTACTTGAACTTGGTGATGTCGAATGGAATTCTGGAGTTTGGAGCGAGAAGAACACAATCATCCTTCTTTCCGCTGCTCACACAGTCGATTGTTCTTGGCTCTGACCACAGAAAATGTATTTATGAAAACTCCCAAAAAATGAAAACTCACCCCATCGATTCCACAAAAAGTCGTCAGGTTTCTGTGTTTCTTCTAGTTGACCAGCCACCAAAACAGCCGCTGAACTGGCCAGAATCAGAAGAAGTTTCATGGTTCCTCCCAATCGAAGCATTCATTCTTAAACCCTGATTTCTCCTTTTATACGAACCAAAGTTTAGACATGTGTTTCTTTTGAAAAACGGGTTTTTGTGTACATATTATGTAGATGTCTACTTCCACCAAAATTTCACTTTATCTAGAAAAACATCTCACCATTTATTCAGAGGAGAGGATGTTAGAAGATCGTCTCACCCATTTCAACAATTTTCATCAAATATCATCAAACATGATATAACAAAAATATAACAAAAAAATAACGGCATTCACAGAAAAATCACAGAAAAGTGCCAAGAAAACCGCAATGAAATGGATAACAATGGTGTCAAATTAAAACCCGGAATGAAATTAAGAAATAGCAAAATATTATAGTAATACCTACAATCAAAACTAAGAAAAATAACTAAAATTAATCTAATCTAGAAGAGCTTCGAAATTGAATTGCCTCCAATCATTGGCCACTTTATAAGATGGGAACACTCCTTCTTTGTACGTTCGTCTATTCGTTCCTTTCGAATATCCATCCCAATGGTTTCCAGCAATTCCAACTTTATCACCAACTTTCAGATCAATTTCTTTGTTGTTCAATGCCACATGGTCTTCGATAACAACTACTTCGTGAGCTGAAATATAGGTGGATGAGAGTGGAAAACTATTTTCAGATTAATAGTTACCTTGTTGGCCTCCAAAATAGTAAATATCATCAAGTGAATGGAATTTAGATCCGTCATCGGCTCCTGATGGTTGACGTAGCTCATAACCCATTCGGCAAACCTATAACTTGCGAATAAACAAAAGTTTCATGCTTTTGAAGTTTTTTTTTCATTTTTCAACTTCCTTTAAATTGACTTGAAACTCACCTGACTGGAAAAAGTGCAGACCAAATAATCAACTTTGCTCAGAATATAGATATCCGTGATAACTCCCATTAATGATGCATCTGTATATCTGTTGTTCAATTGAGCAGTTTTTGCAATTTCAGTACTTCCATACACTTTATATTCCGGATAGCTGAAAGTTCAACTGTGCCCATTAAGTTCTTTTTCTGCCTAACTTACTTATTCTGAGCTTCTGGAACCACAGTCGGATCATCTGAGGCAATAAAAATCATTCGTTTCAATGGTTTTCCCTGTTGTCTCTCTTCAACTTTGAACCAGATTTCCGCCCATTCCATATATTCTTTGAGTGCGTGGAATGCTGCTTCAGTTCCCACTTTATCAGTTCTTCGGATTTGAAGTCCAACAACTGGTCCCTCGCTGAATGGGATCGCTTTGAGAGCAGCTTCTAGTTTCTCTTTGGTTTCAGCATTGAATCTCATTAAGTATGAGATGAACTGAAATATTGGAATTGGAGAACTGGAAATTTTTTTTTAAATTTACCGTTCCAACAAAGAAGGCAGGTGGATGTGAGTGAAGAGAGGATAAAGTCGAGAGAAGTTGTTCTGGAACTGCCTGAGGGAGGAATGCTGGTCTGTAAACTGTTTATTCAGTCTTGTTTATTCTCATTTATCCTCACTTTGTAAGCAAGGAGTCCACAATTCCCAATGAAACCACTCTTTCAGGTGACGGGTCAGCAAACGGTTTCATTTCGGCTTTCTGCAAAAAAAGTTGTGTTTTGTGAGTTTTCTCTCCAAATTTCCCAGGGGACCAGCAATAACACATACCCCAACTGCATCATCAAACGAGCATTTTGAAATTGGTTCGAAGACAGAAGTCCATCCACGAGATGAGTATCTGGAAATAGAGCGGTTTGGGATTTGCGGAGTATCTGCGAGATTTAGATATTGGAAAATGGAAAACTCACTTCCAGGAAGATCCATCTCTCTTCAGAATCATCATCCTTTTTGTGGCGAACGCAGTGATTGCACAATAGGTAACATGATGAAGTTGACATCCGAAACCACATTCCTTATCCAAATTACACACTAATGTGTTCACATCTCCACATGATTGTGGATTTTGTAATCTCTCGATTGATTTCAGTATTCTGTCGGTTATCTCGGATCTTTGGCTCATCCGTTCTTCTTCTGATCCCTCGAGTTTTTCAAGTTTTGCAGATAGTGCCATCAGTGAAATCATCTGATTCTCTATCAGTGCCTTCGTTGAATTCTCGATGGATTGACTGTGAACGAGATAAAACATTTCTCTGATTCGATCATCCAACATTCTCTTCTGAACTTCTTGCTCTATGGTGCCCAATTTATTTGGTTTAGCGACCAATTCTTTGACTGGCTCTGGTTTTGGTATCGACTGACTCTCTGGGTTTGCAGGCACTTGATGAGACTGTTCCAGACTAAAAACCGTCTATATTGACACAGCTTTTTGAGACATAGTTCAAAAAATGAAATTTTAAAAAATAAAAGAACTCACATTTTTCTGTGTTGATCATTTCTCTCTCTTCTCTCATTTTCCATTATACTTTTCAGTTTTTCATTTTGTTCTTGAAGCTTATCGATGGCTTCTTTTGTCTGTCTCCACGCCCGAATTGAATCACCGCCTGAAAAATTCATTAGGAATAAGGAAAAATAAGATTTAATTAAGTTTTTCTGTCATGAGATACAGGCAATGGCAAACAACAATGATGGGTTTTTGGAGGAAAATTCTCAAAATTGAAGAGAGTGTCACAGAGTCGTATGGGATTTGAACCAAATGTAACATTTTATTTTTGCTGTTTTCATCTTTTTTGAAGATTACAGTTTTTGAAATATGAAGCGCTCTAAACTCTGTGAAGAGGCTGCTAGAATGCCTTACTTCGCCTCTTTCTCATTTATTTTGGCAACACGACTTCAAAGATTCATATCGCTGAAACTAGAAGAGATATAGAAATGTTCTCAACTACAAAAATGAAATTCTAGGCTTGCTTTCTACACTTTTTTTCACAAAATTGGATGAATTGTATGAATCTGCACACCAGACATATTTAAAATAAAACTTTCTTACCTGAAGATTGATTATTTGATAATTGTAGATATAGGAATAAAAACATAGTCATCCATACTACTGTTCCCACTGCCGCAATGCATTTGAACATTTCGGAGCGGGCAGGGAAGCTCCTAAAAAATAAAGCTTATTATAGAGAATGGGAGGGTGCGAAGTCATTCATTCTCTCAACAAAAACTAACATGTTATTACAGGTCCAAAAGAGAAAGACAATGAGAATAATTGATGTAGCGTGAGTTCTTCTTATGTGGGCGACTTTTATGAATAAAGATTAGAAAAAGAGTTTTGAAAAAGAAAGGGATAAGGAAAAAGGCGGAGTTTGGGGCGAGAGGGGCTTCCCAGAATTCTTTGAAAAATGGAGTCTGACCAGTGACGAGAAGAAGGAAGAAGAAGAAGGAAGAGGGGAGTGGATGACACCTTGGACTCGTCAGTTTATGAGTTACTGATATCAAATTACCGGTTTAAAAGTGATAAACAATTAATCCGTTGAGATATAATAAGAGCAACATAGTGCTCACTGTCAGAATTTTATGTTTAACTTAAAATTATTCTAATATTAAAAGCTACGATTAAAACATGTAAAGACAAAAAGAAAAACAAATTGACAAGATGAAAAGCTAAACGGAAGACATGTGTTGAGTAGTTGTTGGAAGGACCCTCCTCTCTGAATAAGTAATGAATGAAACCCGGGGGCCGTTAGCTTCTCTGTTGAGCCCTCCACTTCTTCACACACTCCCTTCACTTTCTCTTTTCTCTCTTCAATTTCTCCGTCCCCTTCTTTCGTTGCTCGAAAATCTGAATCGATAGGGGCGACAGGACACGAGGAGACGCAGACAATCGCTAATATTTTTGAGAGAAAAGTGGAAGAGATGGTGGGAGGAACAAATTGGAAGAAGATGGAAAACTAAGGACAGAATATGACTTTATGATGATACATTGCCTCGTGTCAAACTGGCTCATTTTTCACTTTTTAGTGTTGGTTCCATTGAATATGTATTTTAATTTACATATATGTAGTTAGGGAGAAATGAAAGAGAGAGAATGGAACGTGGCAGTAGAATGATAACTAAATGTAAATGTAGTGCAAAATGACTAAGTCACTGATAAGGAAAGTGTATAGTGCAAAGGATTGTTTCAATGAGTTGGGTGTCCTGCAATTAAGGTAGAAGAGGTTGATGTTAGAGAGTTGGGTGGAGCAAAACATGCCCCAAAATTTTATGAAAATCCGTGTAGGTAGTGGAATGATGGAGATATCGGGCTTGGTTTTTCTTTGAAGCTTTGATAGAATTCCAATTTTGAATAGTTCCCATGAGTCCTATGGTTTCAGAATTTCAGGTTTAGTACGATTTCAATTCAATGCTGTCTAACTGCAACTTCCAAAACTTGAACCATAACTTTCTAAAGAAAACTCAGACGAGAAATTCATCAACTACATCTTGATTCAAACCATTTACTATTATAAGCATCACATCCCCCATTATCAATTCTGTAACCATGACACGCTTTTAAAAACAACCGATTTTCAAAGAATTCTAGAATTTTATCAAACCAAAACAACCTCTCTACTTATCAATAAAAGTGTGATTCCTTAAGTTCATACTCCGTTTTTTCCTCCGGAAATCCCTTTTTCCGGATTAGTATGCACTTTGCATAGAAAGTGTAATCGAATCTTTGAAAAGCTTCTTTGATCGTTGAACATTATGAGAGACCACCCAAAAAGAGAGCTCAAAAGATTATCAAAAAACTTGGTAACGATTCTTAAAGTCTTCTAAAAGTTAGTTTTATATTGGACAAAAAAAAGTTTTTGATATGAAAAAAGTGGTAAGGCTTCACCTGGAAAGATAGAAACGAGGCAAGGCAGAAGAAGGGAAAGTGGTACTTGAAAGTGAAACCGAACATAACAAAAATTTCTTTTTGGAGGGAACAAAAAGAAAAATAAAGAAGAAATTTATGTCTGAGAAATGGAAATGTATATATTTCGGGAGCCGAGAAATATCAGCCACGTATACATATAAAAACTAAACATGCTGGAGAACGAAAAGCTATCATATTTTCTTTTGGAGCGCATGGTGACGAGGCAAAAAAGCAATACATAAAATAGGATCGTTAAAAAAAGGAAAATAGAAGCGACCTCCTCTCGGAGAGGCAAAGAAGGCCAAGTTTCCTGACACTTTTATATGTATACAAATAGAGAAATAAGATGGAATAATATTGATAAATTCAATTAGGGGGAACGTGCTAATGATGTTCCTTGATTAGAGGGTGCAATGAATCTGAGTTGCAATTCAATATGGGATTTCTTTGGTGAAGGGATTCCCTAAAGTTCCAATCAGCTAGATAGAAAACAAACCAGAATGATCTTCTGAACACAATGTTCCAGATTTTTATTTAAAAACATTCGAATTCTTAAAAATCAGAGATTAGATTAGATGCTTTTTCTTAAAAGAAAACAGTTGAATTTTCTGTTTGTTGCGTGTAAAGTGGTCGTATGCAAAAGATGCACAATCCGTGCTGCTCATCTCGTTCACAATAGAAAAAGAGCAATTTTAAAAGAAGAGGAGGGGCAGAAGCTTTCGATGATTGAAAAGAATGGACGTCGATGAGAAGAGGATAACACATCTGGCCAAATGGATTTGCTGTTTATTGCACCCCAGCACCTCTTCTAAGCGGGGGCAACAAACCGGGGTTAAAAAGAGAATGAGAGGGGGAGTAATCCGATGTTGTACTGATACCTCTTCTCTATAGTTTTGTGGTAGAAGATTAACGGAATGCGGTACTTGTTACAAGTTGCTACATTTCACAAGGGGTTTGTTACAATATCTGTCGAAGAGGGGGTATAGTAAGAAACTCACAATTCAAAAGTACACGAACGGAATATGAAACATCAAAGCTTTTTTATTCACCTGTCTTCTTAATGTGTCAGTGACAATCCGTCCTTCCATAAACTAATTTAAAATTAATTTAATGGAAAACCTTTTTGCCGACTCGAAACGACATACTTTTACACTGTTCTACTTCCTTTCCTTCTTTCTTCTTTATGCTTCTCATTCATCAAATCACGAACAGCTGCTGCTCTTTTGATGAGCGGATGACAGCGTGTTGTCAAATTTATTTTTTATTGGTGCAAAGCCGCAGAAACATTTGGAGCCTCTTTTTACAACGTTGTAAATAGAGAATTGAGCTGAACATGCAATAAATCTTTTTTCGATAAATGAAAAAAAGTGTTTGAATGAATCATCATTGTAAACGAGGAGCAGATGGCGATTTTACGGTTGTTGAGCATTGAGAATCTGAAGATTTATCAAGCACCTGAAGTGAAATTCAGCTATATAATTCTCAACTGAATCGTAAATTTAGAATTCATCTCAAACTTGTTTATGTCTGAAGCCTACAGTATACCACTAGAAGATTTCGTTTTACTGATCTATTCCAATAACGAAAATAATAATTAAAACGTAATCGAGTTTGAAATTAAGATGATCCATGTTTGCATCACTTTTCTGAAACTACTTGTGTCTGTCATATATATTTATGGTTACAGCTTTACCATTTCGTGAAACGAGCCCCGAATTTGTGTAGAAATGGTTTTGCTTGCTTTATCAAACCAATTTTTTCAGGTTACATAAAAATTTATTGTTCAATGTGAAAATCTGATTAATTATGCTCGTAAATGTATCTTTAAATCTTCAAAGTACCTCAATTCATCAAAATTCAACAGTGAAATAGTAAAATTACAATTTTATTCTGTCCAATCAAGAGCCTGCGCAAAGCATTACTCCATGCGCCTTTAAAGCTACAGTAATGGGTGTTGCCGCTTGTGCAATTTTCACCTCTCTTCTTTCCCCTTCCGTAACTCATTCGCTCACACTTTCAAGTGTTCATAAAATTAATCTCACTGATGCATTCTGTTAATTTACTCATTCTGATCATTTTTCTGCCTGTTGTGCACTCTAACCCCTTCCCGACCCTCCCACCCTTTTCCACAGTCTCGCCAGAAACCGCGAATGCTTACCTGCGGTCGTTTTTGCCATGGTGGCCAAACGAAACTGATTTCACTTTAAAATCGGTAAAAAATGGCAAATTGCAATTACCAATTATACATTTTTAGTAATTTTCAGGCACCCATACCTCCGGAGTCAGGAAACTCGACAGACAACTCGACAGACAACTCGACAGCCAACTCAACAGAGATTATCGAAACGTCTCTGGGGGCGACAGATGAGTATGAAAACAAGACGAGTACAGACACTGGTGAAGAGGAACTCGATCCTTCGATGCTCCGTGTTCAAGACGTTCCATCCTCTCCATTAGATGAATTCTCTCCGTATGATAACATAAACCTGAATAAAGCAACAATTTGTATATTTTCAGAGAAAACGCGCCGAAGAACTTCATTAGTGACAGCATCAATCATCACGATGGGAACTTTATTATCAATTTCGATGAAATGGGAGACTGTCCACGTGACTGTTCGAGTGATTTGCGAGAAGCATTGGGAATAGTGCTTAAAGACATGAGCCACGTTGAGCGATATCATCAAATTTGCGAGTGAGCTTGAAACTATTCTTTGATCGGACTTCTAATTATTGTTGTCTTCCAGTAAATACCTGAATGCCAGTGCATGCGTCAACGAAGATATCAGATGCGACAAAGACGACCGCGGAATGTTCGAGGTGATGACAAGTGGCCTCCACTACATGTGCGTTGAGCAGGAGCTTGCTTTCAATGCAACCATAAAGTGTATCGACGATGAGGCGGGACTCGTGCAATCAGGTAAAGGCGATACACAAAAGTTTCCATTGTATTTTTGCATATTTTCAGAGTGTGACGCTCAATGTCAAACGAAGAATCTGTTCATGAATTGGATGATGAGAACGGCCATGGCAGATACCATTCAACAAGGTGTGAGCGGCATCGTCGGAGCGGCAACAGGCACCAACCCTAACCCACTTGGTTTCTTGCAAAATGGGGCAGCTGGTGGAGCACCAACTGGATGGGCTGATATCCTTGCACAACGACCACCTAGCGCACAAGATGCTCAGCAAGGTTTCGAGAACTTTCGACAGTTCACCAATGATTTGTGCAGGTCAGACTGGCCATACTCCTCAATTGTTTATTTATTGTTTTGTTCTATAGAATCGGCGATTGTATGCTTGATTGTATTCGTTCGAAGTTCAATACCCGATGTGAAGGATCCGCCGGCACACTTCTTTCGGAAGTTTTTGTTCGCCCGATAGCTGCTAGTCAGAATAAGTTGTCAATTCTTCGTCCCGTGCTCGGATCTTTCATGCCAGAGCAGTGTAATTATCTTCACAAGTAAGCTATTATGATTTGTAGCAACAGTTGACTGATTTTACTTTTTCAGTAACGCTGACCTGAAAAAGCATAGAATTGACTCTACCATGGACGAGGAGCTGAAGCGAATGTATGCCGAAAAGATGGCGAAAGAAATTCGAGACAGAACGACACAAGACGAGTTGCTTTCCAATTTGGTTCCACTTGATGAGAACGGTGTTCCACTGCCACGAGCTCTTCCGGAATTGAAATCGATTGACTCTCCCTTGGATGTGAGTGTAAAGACACTGGATCAGCTGAGTGAGTTCATAAAAAATCGTTGGATATTTGGACAATATAGTTTTTTCAGTTCTCGAAATGTATAGCAAAAACGAAACGAAGCCTGTGAGCATTTCTGATAAAAAGAATGCGGAAGCAACGTCTGCCGAACCTGAAAAGGTAGAATCCGTCGTCAATAAAACTGTAGAGACAACGACTGCGAAAACTGTTAGCAATGTAACTTACGAAACAACGACTGAGAAGACTGTTAGCAATGCAACTTACGAAACAACGACTATCAAAGACGAATACGTAGCGAAAACTACTCCCGAATCTTCTGGAGAAGTGTCTTTGGATGATACAGCGAGCGGAAACTTCACCGAAGCGTCTGGCGAAGGATCTTCAGAGGAAGATTATTCAGGATCGTCAGGAGAAGCTTCGGGAGACTACGAGTCTTCAGGATCAACGAGAGAAGCATCTGGTGACGATTTATTGACTGACAATGAGGCGTCAGGTGAAGGGTATTCAGGAGAAACAGATTCATCAGGAGAAAAGTTCGATGCGGCATTCGAATCGTCAGGACGTCGTCAGACTGATAATTATTCTGAAGCTTCTGGAGAGGAAACAAGCGGAGAAGGGTATTCTGAATCATCAGGAGAAGGATCTGGAGAGTATGAATCGTCAGGACAGGAGGTTCTACCGTTGACGCGTTCAGACGACATGTACAAAATTTGAATAATGTTACCAAGTGTATTGCATTTTTATTTTTTTACAACTACTTATCATTTTCTGTAAAATATAAAGCATTTTCTTGTAAAAATGCATTTCACTTTGGAAAAATATCACTCAAACTTTATTTAATGGTGAAGCATTACAGGGGTTCTAATTGTCGAGTGATCGGTGAATGTTTCTTCAGATGACATCACCTAGAACAACGATCAGTAAATGCTTCAGTTCCAGTTTTTTTCGCAAATGAACGCCCACACAATCCACGTGACAGTATCGATTATCAGTTTGTTGAAATGCCAACAATCTATAAAAGTTATGTTCCGGGGCAAGCTGCTTCCTGTCTCTCTACTCGTCCAGGTACAAACACACACAGTCATCACGGGATGACGTCATCCCGATTCGCTTTCAACTTCCCCACTGAAGAGAAATAGCATTTCAACGCGATAGTTCTTCCCATCCTCCTCTATCTCTTCTCTCTGGCGCTGGTCTATTTTCACTCCATTCATCTGAATCTCTCATCGGTTCCCGTCTATTTCAACATTTCTCTGACTGCCTGTGTCCCAATATTCATTCTGTTTGACACACAAACCGCCGTCCTCGTCGTCGCGCGCATGACTCAGCGCCAAATGATCGTGTGTGTGTGTCGCGTCTCGAATGAATTTCAACCACTCACTTTTTTGTATGTAATTATAATTTGTAATACTTGTGTTCTTCATTAATGCCATTCACTCGTTATGACTATTTTTCGGGGATAAGATCTCTCTTTTTTCTTTTTGAAAGACTGGGGTTGTCGCATGTTTTTGGTAATGTTTCGAAATTCTGGAACACATAATAACTGGTCCTGATCGTCTTGTCTTCAATTGAACTCTTTATTTGCTAATTGTCACCTCAAAAGTATAAAAATAATTATTTTTCGGCAGTTGGCTCAGATGCAGCTACTGTTTTTTTCTCTTGGATTTGAAGTTCGCTTCATTGAGAAATGGCCCATAATCCAAGGGTACATCGAAAAAGGGTACATCGTGATCATAGGGTACATTTAATCGAAGGGTACAGTGAATCTTAGGGTACATCGAGGAGCTATGATCATGGGGTACATCCATAGGGTTATCATAGGGTACATCGAGTCAGAATTTTCATGAAATTTCAGAAGTCTCACAGTTTTCATCAAATTTTGAAAAAAAACTTTACACACTTAGTTCGAGGAACATATTACTGTTGTTCTCAGAGGGATGACATAATAAGATTTAGCAATTAAGACAATGCTCGAATCAATTATAGAAACTCCAACATGATCATCTTGCAAATGGTTATTAGAGTAATTTATATGTATATCATTCCTCTGAAAACAGCAGTAATATGTTCCTCGAACTATGTCTGTAAAGTTTTTATCAGAAATTGATGAAAACTGTGAGACTTCTGAAATTTTATAAAAATTTTGACTCGATGTACCCTATGATAACCCTATGGATGTACCCCATGATCATAGCTACTCGATGTACCCTAAGATCCACTGTACCCTTCGATTCAATGTACCCTATGATCAAATTTTTCATAGATGTACCCTTTTTCGATGTACCCTTGGATTATGGGCCTTGAGAAATAGATGGAAAGGCTTCTTCCTCATTAATACAATAATAATGATAAATTGTAGCAAAACTGAAATTTTGATTATCTGGTACATTTTTCGAACCTATTCAATCATTTCATTTATTGAAATTTTGTCTAAATCTGGAAAAATATTTTCACAAAGAAAGAAAGTTTTCAAAGTTTATTGAAATTCCAGTCAAGTTCATCTAAATTCTGGGAATACTTTTTTGTTTTAGTGAACTCTCGAATTCCAGTCTACCAGGAAGTGATGGATATAATTTCTTTTCGAATTTTCAAACTAGATATTTATTCTACTTTTTGTGGATTAGTCCTTTTCCTGGTAATAACAAGCACTACTTTCGAGAGATTAGTCATCAAAATAAAAGATTTTTCGCTATCGAGCTTCTGTCTTTATATCTCGATACAATTCTTTATTACCTTCATCTTCTCATTTACTTTTTCTCATCTCCGCTCAAAAACTATGGTCAAAATCATTCTGTTTTTCGTCTCGTCCAAAAATTGTATGTGTGAAAAAAAATAAGTAAAAAAAAGAAGAAAAATGAGAAGACGTGAGGCGAGAAACAGAGAGAAAAAGCTCAGTTTTGTGAATGACTCATTAATCAGAACATATGTTATTTTTCCGCGACGAAGACGACGAAAAAGCAGACAAGACGCATAAACACAGCTCTTCTCTCCCTACAAATCCCTCCATATCCTTCAGTTTTTAGTCGAACGATTTGCCACGTCAAATGTGAATTATGTGTATTCTCTCTCTACCTCTACTTCCTGTCTCTATCGTTCAAATCCGAAATTAATTTTCCTCACTCTATCACGAAGCGATCAAGTTCAAAAGACCTCACAGACGATAAAGTACATTTTGTCCCAAAAAAACTGGTCGTGTCATAAAATACTTGCATGGAGGTTACCTTTACGGCTTTGAGAGAGAGGGAATTGGTCTGGAGACTTTTCATTGATAGAATTCTGAGTTTGAGAGGTTTTACGATGTTACGGATTGTCCAAAATTTTCAAAATTTTGAGATTTACTACATTGAAATCTAGATCTACAATGTTTCATTTTGTTATAAAAATCCAATTTGTAGTCAATTAAAAACAGAAATTGCAGAACTACCAAAAAGTTATAAGTTACAAAAATGAAGATCTAGATTTTTTCTGGATCGACTGGTAAAAATTGAATTTTATAACTTCTACTCTCCTTCCCTTATCAATCAAAACTGTCTTTTTAAGAACATTCGAACAACCCAAGTTCTGAATAGAAAAATAAGGAAAAAGAGAAGAAATGTCATAACTGAATTCCCTCTGATTCTTTTATGATTCGTACTTATTTTTGCATGTTTGCCTTCTGAAAGCAAACAATAAAATGCATTCTGATCTTCCTCAACGTCTTCTTTTTACTTCTTCCTTTCCGTATCTGTTCCTCCTGATAACCTCAAAACGATCTGAAAATCTGAAATTATTATTTATCTGGGGATAAGTGAGGATTGGTTAGGATTTGGTGATCCTCAAGAAAGTGATTCATCTCTCGTATTTTTCATTTTCTTATATTTTTTGTAGTTTTTCGTGATTCAGTTTGGGAAGACCACTCTTACAAATAAGGATCAGTCACCATTTTCTATAACAGCACTTGGAAGTAATTGTAAGTTTTTTAAATAAAAAATTCTGCAATTTTCTACTCGTCTGAATCTTTCTGTTATTAGCAAGACAGGGACATTCAAAATCGGAAAACGGATCGAGTTTTTCCAAAAAAAATTCCAGGTTCATGTATTTGAAAAGATGAAAAAAAAATACTTATAGCACGTTTAGAAAAAGATCGATTTGAGTCAAAATTTTGGCAGAAATTCACAAGTCAGAAGGTGGTGTTCGCGAAGTTTAGATCGTGCTTGAAATACATTTAAACAAAATTGAATCTTGTTTTTTCACGATAATTAGGCTTCTTTCATTATTTTTTATCTGAAAATGCATCAAGAAAATACATCAAAGAAACAGTTTCAGACTGCTTCTTCCTAGAAGTCCTCATATTATTCTTTCCCTAATTTCCCTAAAACCACATCCCCTTTCATCTCACCAAACTATACTAAATTTTGATATTTTGCTCGTTTGATTTCAACTTCATTAGTTTCCTATTTTGACAAACAACCTCTCCCCGTTTTCTTGTTGTTTTCACCTCTTCCTCTTCTCTCAATTATATTTGATTCTTATGATTTCAACGTTTCTCTTTTCCTCTATTTTTCTCTTTTTTCACATGGCTCTTTTCTACTTTTGACATTAATCTCCTCTGCCAAATATCCTTTCATTTTTGTCCATCTTATTGGCTTTTCTTTCTCATTTCCCCCCTTCTTTAAATATATTTTTTTCTTTTCTTATTCCAGCACTACATCAATAATAGGAGACAGGATACGAAACCATCTGCTGTGCATTATTGCTGGAAATTAAGAAAAACATTCCATCAACAAAATAGGTAAGTTCTTATTCTCTGAAATCTGTGCAGAAGTAAAAAGTACCTAATGAGAGAAACAAAGTGCTGACAAATATGTATATAGTTGTACTAAAAAGATTGTGTTAATGAGAGGACAAGTAAAAAACAAACTCTGAAATCATACACCATATCAGTTGGATGCTCATTAGTAACACTTGAATGGAATCTAGGCCGTGATGTGACGTGGCTCAACAAGAAAGGACATCTTCACTTCGATTTTCTGAGAAGATATCTGTTTCGATGGATTTGTGATCGTTTCAGTAAATTATGATCAATGTTTTAAGTATATCTAGACGCTTAAAGTACATTAGGAAGTATTAGAATTCTGAGAATCTTGTGAAGGGTTTTTTGAAGTTTTGAGAGTGCAGTTATCAATAAAACTATGATTGAAGAGTAACAAAAAAACTGGAAAGTTAACTCGGAGGTCAGATTGGTTGGTATTAGAAAGTTAAAAACGAATTCTTTTTTGAGATTGTACCATCCGAGCTGAGAAGTTGCGAATGCACCCCATCGAAATGTAGCTGGACTTTTCTTAAATTCCGATAGAAACTAGGTTTGATCTTAGCTAGATTTACTCAATCATTTGAATCCTTTCTAACCCAAAAATCTCAATTTTTGGCTCCTCTTTCCCTTTCTCAACTTTCCCGTTTCGCTTTCTCTTTTGTGTTCGCTGAAACCGAGAACTACAGATATTCTCATCTTCTTCTTCTACTTTGTATTTTCAGTATAACAACTCAAAAAGGGCGTGAGCTAGCTCCACAGGCTTTACACGTACCCAAGCACAATGAGCAGAAGGAATAACTCTGTCTCTATCTAGATGTGTGTCTCACGGGAGACTTGAGAGCCAAAAGAGGCGTCACCTCACCCCGAGTTCGTTTTTTTTCACTGAAAAATAGAGTTATACCTCCCCTCAAGCATTCATCCATTACTATTATTATTATCATCATTATCAAAGAGAATAGTATTCCAATGAACGCCACACTACTAAGTTTTATTACGAGTTTCGGGAAACATGAGGTAAGTTGGCAGACTTGTAGACAGTCATAGACTTTCATATAGAGGTTAACTATTAAAGATAGGCTGAAAACCCTAGAAAACAAAAAGAATTAGAATAACTTACCACCCGATTTTCGAAAACTTTTTGGGTGCATTTCAAGGAGATCGTTCGGAGATTCGGGTACAGTAGTCCGTGAATTCATATTGTTTGTAACTCGGCACCCATTTGAAGGATAGTACTAGTACTCAACATGAATCAAAAGTCTAAAATATCTTATTGTATGAATTGTTTTATTTCTAAATAAGTTCCTCCTGATGTATCCTGATGCTCTAGCACTTTGTTACTCTTCCTTCTCAAGATTCCAGACTCACTAGAAACTCTTGCTTTCTAATTTTAACCTTTTCCCGTAATCAAATCGTGCTCAAAACTTATGCTCCGCCATTTCCTAACACCCAGAAATGTTTCCAATGAAAGTCACCTAGTTGTCTTTTACTCGATAACTCAATTCTCCAAGATTTCATTACGGAATCTGACGACGGAGTTCTCTGAATAATGGATTGCAAGTTACGTAATAATGTAGAAGTGCGTAATATGTATAACCCACGTGTTTACTTGTAAATGGAGAGGAAGAAGTCTCCAAGGATAAAAGTTAAGCGAAAATATATAATAGACCTGGAACTAGAATTTGAGAAGTACTGTAGGTGGGCGAGTCAGGAATAACATTTAGTTTGTCTAGCTACCACCGGTCTCAAGGGGACATATCCCAGGAAGATCGTAAAATTTTATGTTCATGTACAGTATCGCAATCTAACAAGAACTCAATAAATAGGTAATCTCCTGCTAAATAGTTCTTCCCTCGTTCACAAAAATTCTCTCAAATTTCCTGAAGAAATGTTATCCAATCCTAGAAAACACCTGTATCCAAAAAGTACAAGCTTTCGTTCTCTTTTTCCTTGTCCTACTTCTCATTTCTCTCTCCTTTTTCGTTCCGCACGTTCCAAAAATTCAAATTCCCGTTGTCTTCCATTTTTTGGTTCTTTTGGCACCGGTGGCGGTGGTGCGCACACACCGCAATCACGTCATTCAAGAAAGAAGAAGAAGAAGAAAAGGGAAAGGAAAATGAGAAAAGTGCATTGTCTGGGTCTCCACTGATTGGTATGCTATTTTCTATGGAAGTTGTCGAGAGGTGATCGGGACGGAGAGGAAAGAAGGGTAGAAAGCTGGGTATAATAGGGAGAGAATTTGAAATTGGGTGGATGGGAGAGGCTCATAAATGGAATAAGCGAATAAGGATTCTAGAAGGATTTTGAGGAGAAATTTCGAATCTCAGAGAGTTCAGATTTGAATTCAAATCTTTGGAAATATAAAATGTCCTGATCAGAATCCGTATAGAATCGGTACGATTCAAACGAATGAGCCTTGACTTCAGTCAAACTCAAACTACACATCGAGAAGTTGGACTGAAACATCCCGGTTGAGACCTAATAAAGAGCCATTTGCATCAAAATCTGTGCAATTTTGAGCTCACAAACTGATAAATTCTATTTCGTACCAGCTATGAAACGGTCTGTGCTTAAATACTTGAGCATTAAAATTAAATGCATAATTAGAGGCGAACCATTCAAACTTTTATTCTCAAAACAAAATCATTAGAAAGTTCAAATCAATTTTCTCTACATTTATCAACTCAAATAGTCATAGAAAAATACACATTTAAATGTTGCTCTGGGTCAACAAAATTACATACCTGATGGTGGCATTCCGATGGATTATGAATTCTTTGGTACGGTTGGGAATGGAGAATCAAACTTCTGAAATAATAAAATCTATAATAGAAAAAGTCTGAAACACTTTGATTCTACCTCGCAAAGAAAATATATATGTTGGCATTTTCCGAACAATAATAGAAGACCGACGACAACGTCTCCGGTTCTCCATCCCAAACAATACCATTTTTGTTTCCCATTTCTTCTTCGATGCTGCTGACTCATCATCAACATCTTCCAAACACAGAGAGACACCCAATGGCTCTTTTTTTCTGTTTCTATATATTGCAAAGATACCGTATACATAGAGTCCCCCGGACTTTTTTCAAAGATTCGAGTTCTCTAACTTGCACTTTTCTCTTCCCACCCAGAGGTGCACTAGTCATCATCTCCCCGTGGTGATATCATTGGCGGTGGCACCCTTTGACAATTCAAATTTGGCGTCGTCCCTAAAAGTGGGCGGGACTTGCGCACGGTACGCGGCGGTAGGCTGCTGCTGCTCGACCGTCTTTTCTTCTTCCCTTCTCTCTCAAACATTCACCACCCAACAAGCATTTGTTACACACCCAATCTACCTGGTCCCTTGACTCTACATCATTCTTCACCATCACCACAATCATCACCTGGAAGAGTCATCTTCGTGAATCAGAATCCTTTTTTCTCCTTCTTCCCCCTTCTTTTTTCTCACTTCTATTCGCTATTCTCGGTTACTCACCTCCTGTGTTTGGCCCCGATCGTGTGTCAGCACCTCTCTGCTGTATATAAGAAAGTGGAATGTTCGAACAACCATCGTCGACGACTAGCACCACGACGAGCTCTGGTGGTTCTGGCTCCGAAACTAACCACTATTTTGAGTTGGGCGCGCCGAGAACTCCGGCGAATCAAGGTCATCCGACGTCGGTGATAGTTCCGCCAAGACAACATCATCATCTGAATAATCAACATCAACAGAACGACTCGTCCCCAATAACTCCTTGTACTCCGTATTACCCAACACATGGATATGGATTTCCATTGTTTTTGGGGACTGACTTCTTGCAGGTATGAGACAGAGACTACTCTAATTACCTGTTTACTCCAACTTCTATATCAAACTAATCATGTGTTTGAAAGTATCAAGGGACCCGTCCGCATGGGTTCATTAGAAAATGAGGGGCTCGAAAATTGAATTAGTGTGAGTATGGGATTCTAGTATGCCAACAACTAATTCGTTCGATCTTTGGGTAAAAATGAAAGTGGGAAAAGGAATCCAGCTTTTTAACTGAAACACTCCAAAAAAAAAGAACGGACAATTTATACCACTAGTCTTTAAGAACACCTACAAAACAATTAATGAAAGTTAGCTTTATCCTCTGGAAAATGCAAAAATGTGCTCAATGATTCTACTTGATTTCCTTAATGGATAAACCTCTTTACCCTCCACTTTATAGTCGAAATCCCCCTTCTAATCT
Source organism: Caenorhabditis remanei (assembly GCF_010183535.1). Taxonomy (NCBI): domain Eukaryota; kingdom Metazoa; phylum Nematoda; class Chromadorea; order Rhabditida; family Rhabditidae; genus Caenorhabditis; species Caenorhabditis remanei. Next base: position 7,038,074 of record NC_071332.1, read on the forward strand.
CCCGATTACCACCCGAAAAGTCGCTTATGAGTTTAAATTCTTCTTTTCTGATCTTTTTAATCTTGCTCACTGAGAGTAACCAACCCCATTCTCAAACTTTTAGAAGACTCTCCCTTCCTACCAGCCATCTTTCCGGAGAGCTCACTCCGGAATATGTTTGATTTGAGATTAAAAGCATAAGGATAGGTGAAAAGGATCCTAAAAGAAGTTGCCGACGTCTATGTGTATGTGTGTACACACTTCTACAGTAATCTATCCCTCCATTTGTTACTTATGTGTTCTTCTTCTTCCTCCTCACCTTTCGAGTACCGACTAATCCCCAAAGATTGTTTCCGTGTGCATCTCTTGAGTTCGATTCTGAAAATAATCCGAATTTTGGTATTGCAAGCAAAAAAAGAAAAGTTGAACCCTTTAGATCCCTCGGAACATCTCTAAACGCTACTGTTCTTGTCTCGCAAAAACTAGCAAAACGATTCGCGAATTGCAAGAGAAGATATTGACCTTGATAAGAAAAGATTAATTTCTTGACACCCCTTACATCGCACTTGTTAGCTTTTCTTCTCTTTTCTAAACTATCTTTTTGCAATTTCTTGGCCAGGTGGTCTCAGAATAAGAAACTGAGGATTCTGAATCTATCTTCTACGTTTTAAATGAAATACTCACCATTTCGACTATCTGACTCTTTAACTTTGATCTTAAGAACCATGTATATTTATTTATTTTGATCTGAAGCTAAATTTGGAAACAGATTCGGAATCCTCATGATTTCAGCATTATCTATTTTTTCATGAAACTACTTCAAACTAATCGAAGATCACTTTCTAGTTTTATTTTCAACATATCAGTTGTAAAATGAAAACATCACACGAATTTATTTTTTCGAAATGAAAACGACTCAATTAGCTAATGAAATTCCCTGAAGCAGCTAATTGACATCTCCCCTTTTATCATATAATCACAAGATATTCGCAGCCAGAAATTTAGGTCAAAAGAACCAAAAGTTATGGTTATTTCTATTTTAAACCCTGTCATTCTTAGTGCCAATTCGTACACAACCATCCCCCTTTTCCCACTTTTTCTAATTTCCTCAGCTAAAAAAATTATCGTTTCTGAAGTGTCGTCGGTCATAAACCACCTCGATACCGTTTTTTCTTTCCTCAGTCCGCCTTTAGTCCTATAGTCAATCGTCAAACAAATACCGTACCTTTTCACTCGTCTGTTCTCCAGAATGGGCGGAGTTGTTCTTTTCTCTATTCTCACTATCCTTATACACACTTCATCATCATCATCTTTATCATCATCATCACTTGCCGTTCCTTTTATTCATCTAAATCCTTATCATAATACTCAAGAGTCATTGCTCACCTCTCTCTAGAAGTGGAACTGGTGTAGTGCCACGTCATCACTGAAATGACTCATCAAGAAACGTCATGGGTGTACGATGGAGCCCATTATAACGATGGTTTTAGGAACTTTTATGAAGTAAGCACACTGGAAATAGATTTGGATTGATGGAATTTAGGAAAAAAATTGGGAGTATAAGACACAAAAATACAAGGAATAGTTTCCAATTATCGATTGATTTTGAAATCTTTTCAGTTTCCCCCAAGTGACCTCTCATCTCCTCTTACGCCGAACATCAGCTCGCCGCTCACGCCGCATCCGTTCGGTAAGTAATTCGAAAGTTCAATTCAAAACTCATAATTTTAAAATTTACAGGTCAGATCCCAGGAATCCCCACAAACCAACTCTATAACCGTTCCTCGTTCCCGGACTTTTACGCGGCGACATCGTCTTCGCCTATGGTACAATACAGTACGGGCAAGAAATCGTCGGCTGGTAGAAAACCAAAGGAGGAGGTGAGCTTCAAAACGATGGACCGTTTTGAAGAGGCTAGTTGAAGGGTTAAAAAACTGAAATTTCTTATTTTCAAATGGTTCGGACTCTAAATCTGATAAAAAGAGCACAAGAGTACTGTAAGGGACTGTAGCTGCGCTTTTGAGTTCAAGGGATCAAACTACATAATCAAATTTAAGAAAGAGGGCTTGATAAGAAAATTAGAAAGCATGATGAGATCTTTGAAAAACAATATAAAGCATAGGGAAGTTTCTACAGTAGACAAGCACAATTGGGCGAATAGATAAATGGAAACAGTAGTAACAGACGAATGGGAAGCCAACGGGAACCCGCCAATCGAAAAAACAAGAGGTTGAGACTAAAAAGTGGGTGGAGATTCGAGTGTGTATGTTCATGGCAACACCTTCAACTCCTCTTTTCAATGACTCACTCAATTTTCATTTTTCGTTCATTTGACTCATACTGTCACTTCTCTCTAAACACCCCGTTTCACTGTCTCTCTATTCCCAATTTCATCATCAACAAAGCTAGTCATTCAATTTCTGACTCACTGGAAACTCTCTACTATTCGTTTTCTATTATTGTTTTGGCGCCAATGGTATTTCTTGAGAAGAATTGGGAAAGATGACGTGGCAGTACCGAGATGATACTGCATACTTTGTGGTAAGATGGGGCTCTTGAATCTGAAAAAAGAACCTAAAAGGCTAGAAAAACGTGTTGGCTATTTGCTGAAAGTGAGTAGTGAGTCATCTTTACGTGTACTGATAACAAATTAAAATAAGAGAGAAAACGGAGTGGAAGAAAAGGGATACTGTAGATTAACATCAAAGTTTTAGTGGGATTACGGTAGCGGTTAGATCAAAAGGATGTTACTTTTATCTGCCTATTATGGTGGTCGTTGTTTGAAGTTTCGTGACTTTCAAGTCTTCAGAATTTTCTAGAATACAAACATGGAAAGAGGGACACGACACAGAAAGCTGAAATCCTAAAAGTTTGATAATGTCAATTTCTGAACAAAGCAGTCAAATAGTATTAATTTTTAACTGACAATCTTGGACTAATCTAGATTTACAATTTTGTACTGTCGAAAAAATAAAGTTTCGACAAGGATTTCAAAAAAAAATTTCGCGGGCTGGAACACGCAAGCGCATAAAGTTCTGGGCGGAGCTTAAACTGCAATATCCGCATTTCTAATTTCAGTTGTTTTTTTCAAATTAAGAACCGCGCCGCTTGCAGATTTAAGCTCCGCCCAGAACTTTATGCGCTTGCTTGTTCCAGCCCGCGAAATTTTTTTTTGAAATCCTTGTCGAAACTTTATTTTTTCGACAGTAGTTGACTAAATCATTGTAGAATGTCTTCTTAAAGAGTTACAGTTCAGGGAAAATGGTGACTTCAGAAACACCGATAAATTTTGTTTTGACTTCACTCGATTTACCCGAACTGTAATATTCTAGGGAAATTCTGCACAAAAGGTTGTAAAATAAGAAAATTGAGATTTAGACTTGTATTTTATTTGTAAATAAGAAGAGAGACGATATAATCATTATAAACTCCATAACTCAATGTCAAACTTGATAGTTGCTTGAGAAAAAGTTTTCAGACTCTCTTTTTGAATCGAAATTTCACACTCAAGTTATTCCAATTTGCGTCCATTTTTGTACCATTGGAAAACTATGGAATAATACAAACTTTTCATATTTCATATTTGTATCAAATTAAACAATCTTCACACCAAATACTCTTTCACACTTCTTCTTCAGTTTTTAGAGACCCAGTCTCTTCTTCTCTTTTCTATCGCCTATCCCAACCCACCCACAGGTACACTATGCAAAGTAAATATGTTAGTCATCACGCAATATTGTATCTACATCTCTTCTTCTTTATCGTACACCCAACACACGCGCCCCTCACCTTTACAGTCTTGACCTAAAAGCCTCGCCTAGCCAGAGAGAAAGAAGCGAGAGGGAAATGAGATGGAGCCACTTGAGAATAAGAAATGGATAATCTTTTGAGTAATCAAAAGAGAAAAATTGAAACTGGGAGCTAAGATTTCGAGGATTGCAGGATAATATGGACGATGATGATGATGATAAGAAGCTGAAACGACGTCAGAGGAACAAGGAAGCAGCCGCCCGGTGTCGACAGAGAAGAATCGATTTGATGAAAGAGTTGCAAGATGTAAGGATTTAAAAAAATGACTATAATAAAATATGACTCATAGAATTTCAATGTTATTTCAGCAAGTGAACGGATTCAAGCATCTCAATGAGAAGAAGACGGCAGAGGCGAACGATATCCGGAACAAACTAAACAGTCTCAAAAACTATCTGGAAACTCACGACTGTAAACTGAGTCCAGAAGAGAGAATGAATCAAATGCGTCATCTGACAATCCCTCAACCATCCCAACCACCACCACAACATCATCATCTCCATCACCAATTGAGGGTTCAACCACCAAGAGCGGACTCTGTTCCCTATTCTGTGAAATCCGGTCACTCATCCTCTTCATCAGAACAACACTCACCAATTGAGGACTACAAGCCATCAATTGATCAGTTACAACTCCCTCCGATTTCCTGTATCCAACAACCCAAGGATCGGAGTCACAACTTGATGCCACCACCTCCATTGCCTGCGAGTACAAGTTCTGCTGGAATGCAAGTTATAACTTCGATTCCAGTTTCACACTCTGTATCCATCCCAATCATCAATCGATCAGAAAACATTTTCGTGGAACCCGAGCTAAAGGTTTGGAAAAAAACTCCCCGTTCAATTTTTCGCATTGCCTTTTAGTTTTTTCAGATTCCAAAAATCGAAATGGATCGAACACTTGCTTCGTTGGCAGAAGACGTGGAACGCCCGTCGACACTTCCGATGCTTTCTCGAACTCCTGTCAATCATCCAATAACAACTCCTGGAAGAATTTTCCGTTTCAATGGAGAGCACTATCAAACACCGCAAGGAGCGCAAGGAGGCCTATTTATTGGAGGAGGAGCAGATGGTATGTTTCAGAAATTATTACACGGATTTTCTCATTTTTCTCCATTTTTCAGGAAGTGACTTCCTTGCCTCAAACACCGGGTTAACGCCTTCAGGCCAGCCAACGATGAACTTTGTTTCCACTCCGACCCCGATTCAACCACTCCCGGATGCAGATCTCCGCCCACTTTAGATACATATGTTTCTAATTTCAGCTCCTCAAAGAGCATCACTGAATTTACATAGTTCTCCCCCGTAACACCACTTTTTTCCATGTTCACTATCCCACACGTTTTCATATCTTTTGATCCCAGCCAGTTTTTCCCCCGAATTCTCATTAGTTTTCACTTTTTAGCTTCTGAAATTCCTTTTTTCTCCTATTGATCCCAACTCTTGTGATAACTGATACAATTTCATTCAACTATCCTGCACTTTCTATCATTGTCCCCCCGGAACCATCACCCTCTCAACACTGGTAATTTTCTATTTTTGTCAATCCAATTCAGTTCTACTCTCTTTTTTCCAACCTTCCAATGTCACATTACCACTTATTTTTTCAATCATGAAATATTTACCTCACCGGAAAAGGAATACATTGAATTATTTGTAAAACAAGTCGATAGAAATGAAGTGATGCGGCTCTCGCTGAAACTGGACAAATTTTTACTGAAATTTTCGAGTGAACTTGTAAGACTGACTTGAAGAGACTCGGAGGGATCACACCTCATTGTTTGGTGTGTTTGCATTGCCAAATAGTACGAACCTTTCACCCACTACCTTCTTAAATCAATACCTTGTGTAAGGTCCTTAATATTTCTTGTTGTTTCTTGCAAATATCAATCGATTGAAGAGACTTATTTCGCATCTTGAAAATGCACTTCTTCTGTGATCTACCGTATGTTGCAGCAAGACACCTATTCCAATTTTTCGATTATGGTACTAGGTAGGATATTTCTAGCTTTATTGAGCGAGAATAATGTTTGATTATATAGGATGTCTCTACAAGCCTGTTCTAAGCGAATCGGAAAACTAGAAGGCATTATGTCACTATATATCGACGTTTTGAAAATATCAACCGATCTGTTTTCCATTAAAATTTGGCAAGATTTCGCCGGATCACAAATTCAATACAATTTCCCTAATCACATTTACAATGCGTTGAAAGAAGCATTCTTGGTATTTTTATTCTACAAGGTAGACGAGAAAACAATTGAAGAGACCATGAGCAAACTGGGAGGGATTTTTCAAAACAAGAATCTCCGAGTGAAGAGAATGATTGTGTCTTGTAAGTTTTCCAAAAATGATTATATCAAGATGGTTTTCCGAAAAACGACATTGACAGTTTTCGATTATGAATGCAATTCTATCTTTGGCACGTGATCATGATCTGATTCCTCGATGGTTATGTTACAGACTTGTTTCCAAAACTCAGAATTGTTTTAATCACAAATTGTTTTATATTAACTTATTGTTGGAAGAATGGGTATTTCACTACGTACGAATTTCAGTATCCATTCTTCTGGTCTTCATGAACCAGGGTCAAAATCTATAATTTTCTAATTACATTACAGTACTTTGGGAATTTCCTATAGTTGAGCAAGTCATTGAGGATCAGATATACCTAGTTTCCGCGCTTTCAAAAATGATGTTGGCATCTTTGGATCGACAAGTACTCGTTGAAGATTTCACCATTCGTTATCGTGGAAACCAAGATGAAGTTACGTGTTTCTTGCCATTTCTCAAACCAGGTTAGTTTTTTTTTCAAATATACATAATTTGATAATATTTATGACTTTTCAGGATATTTGAAAACTATTGAGCTTGATAATCATGGATCTGTAGATGCTTCTCTTGATCGAATTGTAAATCTTCCACAGATGGTTAAAGCTAGAGAAGTTTGGTTCAGAAGTTTACCACGTTTTCGGACTTATATGGAGTCATTCTGGAATATTCCGAAAGTAAATCTATGGCAGGTTGAACTAACCTTTTATGAAGTGAATCAACTCGTGCAGGTTTGTAAGCCCATCCAACTTTCAACTAGATAATAGCAAGTTGGATTTCAAAGCCGAACAACATATCAAACATCTCAAGACAACATAAATTTATTCCCGTTAACTGCTATATTTCTGCTTAGAAAATGACAACTACCGAAATACTTGAGAATCAAATTTTTAACCCAAGCCACCATAAAGAATGAGACAATTGAAAATGGTCAACTTTGTGAGTGTGCCACGGCCTCATTGATTGTCTCACAATATCGATTGTTTATGCAGCGCTTTTGGGTAAAAAATAGAAGACTTAATATCACAGGAATTTCTCATCACCTAGTTAAAACTCGGGAAAAATTGGTCCAGTGGGGGCCGAGTTAGAGCGAGACACACACTCATGCACATAATTTCAGCACTACTTTCAACATGACAATTTCCAATATTTGGCTGTTGTAGGCGTGAGTGATGACTGGTTTCCAAACGATTCCACTACTTTTATGGATGAAGAAAACAGAAAAGCGATGACACTTCGAGGACCAAGATTCGGAATAAAATTCGTTCAAAAGTTGGAAAAAAATGCTATTGTTCTGACTAGAGTTCCTTGAAATGACTTTATTTTTCCCGATCAACTTAGTTTTTTCGTCAAATCCACATTTGCCTCAAATTTTCAATTTCTAAAATCGTTTTTTTTAATGTCATTTTTTGCAAACTTCATTCAACGCTTTCAATAACTTTCTTGTCCTCTCCCAAACCATCACCCTCTCAGCACTGGTAATTTGTATTTTTGTCAATCAAATTCAGTTCTCCTCTCCTTCTCCAACCTTCCAATGTCACATAACCATTTTTTCAATCATGAAATATTTACCTCATCGGGAAAGATCCAAGAAATACATTAAATCAGTTATAAGACAACGCGGGACTCCTTTGAGTGGGTATAAAAGAAATGAGTGGAAAGGGGACAAGACAATAAATAAAAAAGACCACATTTACAAGTAAAGTTCTTCTGGAGCTCCTTCCTTCTTTCTGTAGAGAACATTTTCTTTCGACTTCTGGAAATCCTCCATTGTTACACGCATCCGACGTTCACGAAGAGCCAACAGACCAGCTTCTGTACACATGGCCTTAATGTCAGCACCACTCAACTCGTCTTTAGCTGTGATGAATTCTTCGAGATTGACATCTTCACTGAGAGTCATTCGGGATGTATGAATCTGAAAGATAATTCGTTTCAAATTTTCCTAAAATGATTTTTTAAACTCGCCTGGAAGATACGGCGTTTCGTTTTCTCATCAGGCAACGGGAACTCAATTTTACGATCAATACGACCAGGACGAATCAGGGCGGGGTCTAATGATTCAATACGGTTCGTGGCCATGAGAACTTTGACATCTCCGCGCGAGTCAAATCCGTCAAGTTGATTGAGCAACTCGAGCATAGTACGCTGAATTTCACGCTCTCCTCCAGAGTTAGAGTCATAACGCTTCGTTCCGACAGCATCAATTTCATCAATAAAAACAATTGATGGAGCATTTTCTTCGGCAACGCGGAAAAGCTCTCTAACCATTTTTGGTCCGTCTCCGAGGTACTTCTGAATCAACTCGGAACCGACGATACGAAGGAATGTTGCTGAGGTTTGATTGGCAACAGCTTTAGCAAGGAGGGTCTTTCCGGTTCCAGGGCAACCATAGAGAATGACTCCCTTTGGCGGTCGGATTCCCATCTCTTCGTAGTATTCCGGGTGAGTGAGCGGCAGCTCAACTGCTTCCTTGATTTCCTGAATTTGTTGATCAAGTCCTCCAACATCAGCATATGTTTCTTGTGGGGCTTTCTCAAGTTTCATGACGGATACCATTGGGTCCGTGTCATCAGAAAGTACTCCGATGACTGCATGATTCTTGTGATTCAGAAGAACGGAGCATCCTGGTTCGAGTTGTTCTTTGTCAACGAAGGACATGATGTTGACGTAGTGCTCGCTACCAACATTCTAAAATAAAATCTTAAGAAAAGAATTTAACAAAACAAACTAACCGTCGACACGATTGCATGTTGGTCATCGATGATTTCTTCAAGAGATCCAACAGCCATTGGTGTTCCGCGAAGCTCGTCGACCTTGGCACGCTCTTCCTCTTGTCTCTCCTCTTGTGGCTTCAGCCGCTCCTGGTTCTGAATGAACTCTTGCTCCATCAAGAGATAATCCTTGATACGCTCGCTCTTCAGCAACTTCAGACGACATCTGGCATGAGGGGTAACTGAAAATTCATCATGATTTTGCAATAAAGACACAAAATGACATACCTGCTGGAAGTTTGCTAGCAGCGTCCGGACCCTTTGATCCCTTCTTCTTTTTTCCAATTCTTGATGGAATTGGGGCTTCGTACTTCTTCTTTTCCTTCTTGTCACCATCTCCAGCACCGCGGTCGTTGCCTCTTCCACCGAAACCGGACTGTTGTTGTCCCATTCTGTGAAAAAGATAATGAGATTTCAAAAGTTAAAAAACAAAGTAGTGGATGGAACGATAAAATGAGCGAAATCGAACCAACTTATCCAAAAAATAGCGCCGATGATGACAATGTAAGAGCGCTCAAACACTAACTAAACAACACGCGCTCGCGGAATTTCGGAGTCTCGTAAATATCGATGAAGCCACATGTCTGCTGATTTTCAGAATTTCGCTCGAATTCTCATGCGTTTCGTTAATTTTCAGAATTTTTTTCATTATATTTCACTATATACTTTTCTTTTTCAGCCGTCATGATGCAGTATATGCTCCTCTTCAGTCGCCAAGGCAAGTTGCGACTTCAGAAATGGTACACCGCATATCCCGATAAGGTAATACTTTTTCGTCAATTTTCTGATGCACAAAACTCAATTTTCAGCAAAAGAAGAAGATCTGCCGAGAACTCATCACTCAAATCTTGGCCAGAAAACCAAAAATGTGCGCATTTCTCGAATACAAGGATCTGAAGATTGTGTACAAACGGTGAGTTGTTTCAAACTTTAAAACAATTCTTTAGTGAAACACGATGGTTTAAAAAGTCTTTTGTTGAGTTTGACAAATGTATTTTTCCGTTCTAAGCCCATTCTGATTCTGAAAAATTTTAAACATAAAGCAATAATATGAAATTTCAGATACGCATCTCTATACTTCTGCTGTGCCATCGAACAAAACGACAACGAGTTGATCACGTTGGAAGTCATTCACCGATACGTCGAACTTCTCGACAAATACTTCGGAAGTGTATGCGAGTTGGATATCATCTTCAACTTCGAGAAAGCATACTTCATTCTTGACGAGTTCCTTCTTGCTGGTGAGATTCAGGAGACTAGCAAGAAGCAAGTTCTCAAAGCGATTGCCGCTCAAGACCTTATTCAAGAAGAGGAGACTCCACAAGGATTCTTCGAAGATCATGGTCTGGGATAATGTAAAAATTTTCTTATATCTTATTTATTTATACCGCTTCTCAATCTTTTTAATTCCTTTTACTCTCCCTCCCTTGCTAGAGCTCTGGTTGTGATAATATTCATGTGAATAAGATAATGAAACATAATGAAACATATTTATTGTTTATTTTTTCAAACTTATTGGTCAACATCAATGCATGATTGTGTTACTGCTGAGTGGTGTGTTGTTTTATTAGTTGTAAATCTGTTCAGGTCGAGAACAGATGCTCTTCACGACACCAACTCAAGGTGAGCTAATACGAAAATCCCCGAGTTTCCCGCAGATAAGTGTAAAACACGAGAGAGGAGGTTCAAGGAGAATTGAACAGGGGTAATATGCAAACGTTCACAGTGTAACATGTCAGTTCGAACGAGAAGACGAAGAGAATGATTGGCACCTTTGGCAAAATCGTCATTTGTTCGATTACAAAACAAAGGTTTCGACCTACTTGAAACTTTGATCAGTTTTATCTGGTTACCAAATACCGGAAAATGATCACTTTTTCTCGATGCTTCTTCGGAAATTCCTATAACCTTCTTTAATACTTCCGCCAATCATTTTGAATTCGCCGTCCAATTCGTACAGTAGGTGTTTGTGTCTTCTACATCATCTTTGCCCAATGCTTCTTTCTCCTCCCATTCACTTTACTTTCCATTGTTTTTGGTTTTACGTTGGGCAAGGACAGCAAAAAGCGGTGAGAGTGGAAAATGTTTCCGCGCGGATTCACTCCTTTTCTCAAGTATCCGACAATTTGCTCCAACTTCACAACCGCACTTTTGTTCTTTTTTCGCTAGTTTTTGAGGCTTCTGATTAGGAATTCAAAGAGCACACATACGTTCCTTTCTTGGTTTTCTAGTGAAGGTACTGCTAAAAAGGTTTTCAGTACATTGCTTTACTAAATAGAGAAATCATATTCTACGACAACTCTATCAATTTCTACTTTTCGGATTCTTTTTCTTTCTGTCTCATTTCGTGAACAAAAATAATTTCCGAAGTACAACAGTTGCCCGAAAGAATCGTTACATGCCAAACCAAGTTCGACATTGTTCCTGAAAGAGGTGAAGACAGTGTAAATGTTGGCACCCTGCCGTGTTCTTTCCTCTTGTTCTCTCACCAAACGACTTGCATTTTAAGGTCAGACTACTGGGCGACCTTTCTGTTTTGGCAGATGACGAACCGCAACGAAATAGCGAAACCAAAACCGGGAGTTTCCGCTTGTGTAATATTTTCGAGTTTTTAATGCGGTACACGTTGGAAAGTGAAGACGGACCGTTGTCTTCTCTCGCCATTTTTCACCATCACCTCTTTCGGAACGTTTGTTATAATAATTGGTTTGTTTTGTTATTGTTGTAGAGTGCGAACAGCAGGTGCACACATTTCTCCACATTTTCCGGTTACGTGACGACGGTGTACTCATTCCATAGTCTGAATACGTCTATTAACAACAATCAATTATTCATCATTGCAACATTGTGCACATAGAAGAGAGATTGTTACAATGTATCGTGGACTTAATCCCCTTCTATATGTACCTACTAGATCAGATTAGCCGTGTGGGAACATTCACCGATACCATCTTATTTCTATTCAGTTTTTATTTCACGACCTTCTTCTTCTTTTTTCTTCTTTTCCCCTTTGAAAACCTTATCTCGTCAAATCCTTTTTTCAATTTCCACTCAAATCATCATCAACACCTCCAAAAGAAGCGAGACCTTTGACTGTTGTCCATTTTCATTCATTCGCTCACCGTTCGACACACAGTCACGCATTTACTTCCGTTTTTGCGCCAAATCGTATATGACAGTTTTCACAGTAACTTCCCACAGGAAACTGGTACTGTACCACATAGTCAATTCCAATTTGTGTCATTTTTTTTCCCACAAGGTACAGGTGGTTTCGACCTTCTGTTCCAACTCTATAAATACGATTTCTCTGAAGTCAACGTACTATTGCCAACTTGAATAAACACTTTCATCTGTTCTACTTTATTCCGGTTGAAGCTTCAGATCCAGAAGAAATTAGTCGGTCTATTTAGTCACTACTCATCCTCAACCTATTATTTTCATTGTTGTATTATAATAAGAAGTCAGCCGGGGAAAGTTTCGACTAGCCATGAGTAATTCATACTATTATAATTGTGTGTGGGCATTCTGTCCGTTTCTTTTTTCTCAAATCCCACCTCAGCAGTATTAGTTGCTTCTTCTTCTCCACACTTCATATATCATTTTCGAAAATGCATATTCATTCCGCCGTTGTGCCTGTGCCTATCATCCATCATTCATTCTCCACCTCCCCTTCCTTCCTGCTCTGACCGACATCAACTTCGACTCCTCCCACTTCTGCTCATTTGTCTTCTGTTGCGCTTCGCATCAGTTTTACAATGTTTTGTTCTGTTGATCTGTGTGGTCAAAATGAACAGAACATCAGTGTTTTTCCATGATATCCCGTTATGTGTCCTTTTGTTTGAATCCGCATTCAACCCATTCAGAGTTCTTCCCATTCTTGTAAATACCCACCTACCAACATGTCACTCTGTCCTACTTCCTCCCTATAATCGTTAATTGCCATTCCGGTACACCGTTTTTCTATATCTCCGTCTTTATCGTTTCCGACACAGAACATGCTGTTCTTTTCCTCTTGATGCTCTCCTTTTTGCGCATCCTTATGTCCTTCCATTCCTCATTTCCTCCTTCATGTGCCAGCTAGGGCTATAAATCTCACATAAGGGTTGAATACAAAGAAACGGAGAAAAAAGGAGGCATCATTTTCTCCTTTTTTCGTTCGGTCAACCCTATTGTTCCGTTTGTTTGTAATGATTTTTTATGGCTTGGCGACGACATCAGGCCAGAAGAAGCGAAGGCAACAGCTGATGTTTTTTTCACCACCGTTTACCTCTTCTCGAAGATATTGGGCAAGTCGGGTAGTTCTAGAGTCACGAGCAGTGGTTATCTTATCTTCGGTCACTGCGAAATTATTCTGAAACCGTTTCAAAACGCCGTCTTCACCTTTTCTTCTGATTCATCTTGCCGCATCTGCTACCTCTTTTTCATCCCTCTCTATCTGCTCTCTCAATGAAAACTTTACTCTACGACCACTAAGAATGGTAATTCATCGTCCATCACCGTCGTCGATTTCATTGGTTTTTTCATGCCCCACGTCAAGGTTAAGAAGCCTCGTGGCGCTAACATACCGCTTCTTTTTTCACCGTCGTGTCAATGTCGGAGGACAAAAGAAGAGGTACCGCTTTTCTTTTCCTTTTTTTCACCAAATCTTCTCACCTGCTGTGCCTGTAGTGTGGCGGCATCTTCTTCAGTTGTGTGCCACCACTTATCAATTGTGAACTGGAGAAGTGTTGCGCGGAAGTCTTTGATCTATTGATGTTATGGAACATTGCGCATGTTCTTTCTCTCTTTTTTACAATCACCTTGGTGACGCAATATGATAGAGACATCTGCCACGTGAAACTGTATCACAACTGTTTGTCAGATTCAAACACTTGGATGCCCTCTCCTACAAAGGAACATTTTCAAAAATAACCTTATTGTTTCTAATGTGGAAAGTTTTTATGCTCTCTCCACATTAATGACCCATTAATGATTGAATATCACACTTTCAAATGATGTTGATAATGTGGAGGTTACTGTAGAGATAATGTCAACGTTTTTGTCCTTTGTATACCCAAAACAATGTCAGAGACATTTTTCACAGAGGTTTATCGTAATAATTGCAAGAATAGTGAAGCATAAGTCGAAAATAGCAGATGTAAAGCTTGACCACGTTTACACTGCCGATTAGAACCTTTCGTCTTCTGTTATTCTGTTTTTCCCATCTTCCAATCTTCAGAAAACGCAACATTGTAAGTTCTCATTCGAAAAAAAACTAACTCATTGAATCCATATGGTTCTCGGTGTCTCCTTTAATTTTTGACCCACTCTCCATATGCTTCTTCTCTTGGACAATTGAACCAGATGTGATTTACCCTCTCACTAGAATATCCTTAGCGCCTTCCGAGTATTTTCAAAGTCTTCTCACATTTCTCATGCTGCAAAAGTGACTCTTCTCCAGTATGGATGCGTAGCGTGAGCTGTTGAGTAAACGCATTTCCGGACGGATTATCCGGCGTGTGCCGCAATGCAGAGGGCCCGTGTGTGAAAAAGCGCATCATCAACGTTTAACTCTTGTGGAAATATGTGTGTTATTTTATTTATTCCCCATATAATCCTTCTGGATCATCAACTATTTGCCCTTTGATAAGTCATGCCATTTCTCTTCACTTTTTCCTCCAAACGCTGTAGTATCCGCTGTGAAGTATTATTTCGCAGTGAAGTCCAACTTTTATCTATTTTTGTAGTTTCCTGCATCAACTTTTGTCTGTAACTATCCAAAGTCAATAATGTTCCCTGAAAGAAGTATATCTCAATTCCCCTCCTCTCAAAGTGCCAGTTTATATCTTTATATCTTTCCTCCTCTTTCCCACGCCCAGCAATCATTATCTTTATCATTCTGATATAATGATCATGTCTTACAGCCAAAATGTCCGATAGCGGCAGTTCGGCATCCACTGTCCACTACGCCAAACCAGTACTTCGCCATGTTCCGATTGCCAGCAGCACCACGCCATCATCACTCGGATCATCTTCGTCGTCATCATCATCTTGTGCGTCGACATCTAAACAGACACCGCGTAAGGTTTTGTAATTGAAATTCTCAATCATATCGTTGTTTTCAGCAAGATCTCCGGTGATTCGATATCCTACAGTCGTGGTGAGCAATAACTCGGTTCTCTCGTCACCCACTTCACTTACTCCTCAAGCAACACCTTCGTACGCTGTTCCCGTTTCTAGAAATGTAAGTTGTGCCAAGAAGAGAATCCCATCTATAAATTGTGTTTCAGCAAATGCAATACTCGGCTTCAAAACTTCAATACGAGCACATGCGTCATCGGTGTAAAATGTTGGACGATGAGAATCAGAAGCTGATGAGAATGCAATCAGATGTAGTGAACGATGCGAATAGGAGAGTTCAGGTCAGTAGCCACTTGACTTTTAATCCCTCATTTTTCTATATCAATTTCTTTCTTTCCGCCGGACAGCATAGCTTTTGTTTGTTCAAGAAACGACCGGTTCACACCAATAGTGACCGGCTTTTAATTAATAGATTCTTGCTTTCAATTTCTCTATTTTTATTCGAAAATATGTGCTCTTGGATTTTTGAAAACTTCTTTCAAACAGAGAAAAATGGCGTAAGTAAGATTCAATAAGGCTGTTAATTTCTTTCTAAACGAATTAATTTGTTAATTTCTTCAATTTCAGATGCATGTCAACGAGATTCGGATGTTAAAAGAAGACAATCGGAAGCTGACAGTCAGCAACAAAGAACTTCGTGACCTGTGTTGTTTTCTTGACGACGATCGACAAAAAACCAGAAAACTCGCTCGTGAATGGCAGAAGTTTGGTCGTTACACAAGTAATCTGATGAAACAAGAAGTCCATTCGTACCACCAGAAAATGGTGAACGTTGAAGAGAAGTTGAGCACGAAAGAGCGAGAAGTTGATGAGCTTCGCCAATTGTGTATGTATCTTGATGAACAGAGACAAAGTCTTATGTCTCATGCTGCTTCCGCTGCACATAATGATTGCGATGATGAAAGTGAAGATTTGGGGTGTGGAAGCAGTGAACAGAGTGGTGGATCTGAAGGCCATAACGACGATGAGAAACTCAACGAGTTCAGTAAGTGCTTCAACCAACACAAAGAATCAACACTTCGACGTATCATGGCTTCATCGATGTGCTCTGAACCATCAGAAGAGGAAGAACGTCGAGAAGTTTCGAAAAGAGAACGATCTCGACTTTTGGGATATATTCAATCGCTGGAAAACCGTATCAAACATCTCGAAATGTCACAGAATCACGTAAGAGTTGTAGATTAAAGATTCGCATTAATTGCAAAAAAGATTTAGGAAAGCTTCTGGAACTCAACATCAAATGTCGGCTCCGATTGCGACGAGAAGACGATCATTGAACGTGGGTGGCTTGGCGAAGAAGTGTTGATGATGAACAGTGAAGATGGAAATATGGGGGACAAGGCGATTATGACAACCTCTTCGGCATCTTCGTCTCATATCGTTGGTAATGATAAATGTGCTATGTTCGATTCGATGACAAGCACGATGACTTCTTCCGGGTGCACAACGTATGCGAGTTCTGGCACCGATGCTGATAGTGTTTTCGTAATGGGTGATGAGATTGGTAAGATATTTTGGAGCTTTCGAATTAATTACATATTTATTTCAGAAATCGGGAATCTCGAAGTCCGATCACTATCCCGAATCGAAGAAGAAGCCACATCAGCCAGTGACACCTTAAAGGAAAGTGCTCGAATGCCTCCGAAAATCGCTCCGCCAGTTTGTTCCTCACTAGTTCTCACACATTTCGAAGATGATGACTGCACGCCTCGGTTAATGAGAAGTGCATCTGAATCCTGCCGTCCCATAACCACATTGATCTCTTCAACGCGAGCCGCCCATAGAAGTGTTTCCGTCGAAAAGAATAATAATAATAATTTACAACATCATGTTTAATCAAAAAAGTAATAGCCACCCTTGACCCAGTTGGAAACCGTTTTTCCGTTACAACAAATGTATCTCTTTTCCCCATTTTTCACATTGTCTTCACCAACTTTGATACCCATTTAACCTTCTAGTCATGACTTTTGATAGATGCTATCACAAAAATGTTTAAAACAGAAAAATGAACAACATTTACAATTATTTACTTGGAATTTTCAAAATGTACAGTCAGAGAAAAAATCTAGAAGGACGACGACGACGAGAACATTTGGGTGTGGGAGAGAGTGTATTCTGAGAACAAAGCAAAACCGGTTTACGCATTTTATGCTAAACATCTGGAATGGTATGGCTGAAAGTTCTAGCTGAAAATTAATCGAATAACAGCACTACTTGTTGCATTTACATGTAATCATGACAAAGCTCTTTTGAATAAGCCCAAAGACGCTCCTGAAGACGTTCATCGGTGGCGTCAGAGCCGCTTCTGAAGGAATTTTAAATTGAAAAAGTTTCAAAATGTTTTTTTTAACCTCATTTGTTTTCCACTCGGATCCAAATACTTTCCAGAAATCTTTTCCAGACAGGGACCTTCGATTAGTTGAGCAAGATTTCCAGCCTGACGACAAATGGATAATGTGGACATTGAAGAAGAGAGGGCAGATGTGGTGCGTCTGAAAATTCAGAATATTAGGAATCCCCTCTAATTTTACGACATGCTTACAATTTCCCATTATTGTTCGACTCTTTTTCCTTTCCCAATTCGATAATATTCACATTGACATGTTGTCGAGCGATATTCATTCTGAAAACCGATACGTTTCAATTTCATTTCTCCGAGACTCAAAGGTGTTCTTTTACCTTCGATGAAGAGCGAAAGCCATCAGATGACACATTAATTTAGATCTTGAGTACTGTAGATACTTCTCGTATTCTTTTTCAGCCATCACATCTGCCCAATCCAACGATGGCCTGGAAAACAGAGAGGAATTCAATTAATTTCTTGTTTTTTTGTGTCGGGAAACCAAAGCTTCCGATTACGGAAATTACATCACAGATGGCGGAAAGAGAGAGCTTTGTGGTGAGCACATGATTCTCTATTCTTCGAAAAAAAGAGCAGCATGGAACGTTAATTAAAGCAAAAAAAGATTGAAAGTACACTCTAGGATAGCTACAGTAATCTTCGTAATCCTTGAAAAACAATCAACTTTCAGACTTCATTTTTTACGTCACGAGTAAAGATTTCATTTTGAATCTTTTTTGTCAAAAAAGGAACACTCTGGATCTACATTTTTATAGTTGACAACTTTTATGTAAAGAATTATTCAAGGTAGTTCTGACCGTTTGAAATCTACAGATTTCAGAAAAATTTCCACAATTTAGCGTGGTTTTACTAACAAGGGAAGTTCATGACGAGGTGAGTTGAACTTTTTCTAAAAATTGGACCCCTGGTACTTTCGACCCTGCTGATTCCAAAAATGCAAGAAAAATCAGCGAAATGCTCACGTGAACCGAGTTATGACCCGTCAAACTTTACAATTTGTTCACGTGGTTAAGCTTTTCACGTTTTCATCGACACTTGTGCTGTAGAATTGCAAGTTTGACGGGTCATAACTCGGTTCACGTGAGCATTTCGCTGATTTTTCTTGCATTTTTGGAATCAGCAGGGTCGAAAGTACCAGGGGTCCAATTTTTAGAAAAAGTTCAACTCACCTCGTCATGAACTTCCCTTGTAAAATGACTGTAACTTTTAGGGATGTCTTTCTGAAAAAAAGTTGTCAACATCAAAAGTGAAGTTCTAGATTGGCTTTATATCTTCAAAAAAAATTGAAACAAAATCATAACTTCTGAGACCACCGCAAAGTCTCAAACTTAAACGGTTTTAGCTGGAAAAGATATGCAGGATTACTGTAGCTACAGTAATCCAAGTTTATGAATTGTTCTCTAAACCGCTCGTTCGTTCTGATACTTTGTATTATAAGAGCGTTAAAGGCACGACAGACAGATTTCATTAATATTTGCAAGTTGTGTCAGAACTTGGTATACAGATACTATCATCTTCTATTATTTCTTGAAATTCAAATCGACAATTTCTCGGAAAAACGTCATCCAAGGAAAGGAATCTTCTTATCCAGATCAAAGTTTTTTGATATTCCCTTTCTCTTCAAGAGAGAATTTCAGAAAGTGCTCCATTTCTCCTTTTCAATTTTTTCTCGTCCTATTCCTTTTTGGTTTGTGTGTTTGTGTGTGTGTTCCCCCAGGGGAAATATCGGATGCAATTTCAAAAATTGACCCCCTTCCTCCCCTTTTGAAATGGTGCTCTTTTCTTTGTTCTCGTCAACTCCAATCTCTGCCTTCTTCTCAAAAAACCATGTTGCAAACCGGAAAAAAAGAAAAGGAAAAGGAAGAAAAACAGGCGAGAAGGGAACGTTCAATTAGATTGTCTTGAGAAATGTCATGTCAGTCTGCGATTTCCGAACATGGTGTTTTCATTGGAGAACACCAACAAAAAATATTTTCAGAGGGAGTTGAAAACGAGTTGGAAAACGGAAACTTTTCCAGACAAATAAACAGAAAAACATGTTAGAAATGGTCAAAGATCTTGGATTTCACGAGTACTGTAGAAGCACTCAGAAGCAGCTGTTATGTGTGTTTAGATACCACTTACCACGTATGAAGTACACTGCCAACTACAATTACATTTGATCGATTGTGGCTGAGAACTGGGAGAAGGAGGTTACAGAGAAGGTAGTGGGCGAGGTAGTTGACCTGGAATTCGGAAGGGTTTGGAACACTCAATCTACAGAAATAATCTACTTATGGGTAGACAAGGTTTGATAAGTGACAGATAAGTCCTGGATTTCGATCTGATTTCTCGAAACAACTGTTTCAGAAGGATTGTAGTTATAGGATCCAAGATTCACAATAATTAGAAATCGTACTTCATCTTCTTCCGAAACTCATAACTTTTCAGTGAAAGAACATACGGATGTATCAAACGTAGTCAGAAATCTGAATTTAATACAGTCTTCTCCAACAAAAAAACTTGTCATAAGTTCATCTTCAATTACAGAATTCTGTTAGAACCCTCTCTTTCAAATTTGAACTTGTCGATTCAGTTACAGGTCGTCTTTCAAGGAATCCTACCCTAGCTCCATTCCTTCCTGATCTCCCACCGTTCCTTACCTGAAAAGTGGACTCCATTCCATCTTTGGTCTCCAGTCTCCGCGGGTACAGTACCCCAGCATTGCACAACAAGATATTGAGTTCTGGGAATCGACGTTCGACCTCTTCAGCAATGATGGCGACCTTTAACTCGAGAGACATTTTCGGTCAAAACATGTTTTTTTTTCAGCTTTTTCAAGTTTTTCAGTCGTCTGCCCCATTTTTATGATGAATAGGAAAAGACAAAAAACCGGAGAAAACACATTTTCAGATATCAGAGAACAGCCTTTTTTGGGGTCATTTGGCATGTTATTTATGGTAAATTTAAGAGTTTACCTCTTTCAGAACTGCGAAATCTCCTGCCACATAGTCGATGTTTGAACTGTTTCCATTCTCCTTCCCGATCCATTCTTTGGTCGCCTGAAATGAAAAAAAAGAATTGAGAATTGGTAGAAGATGCATGAATATTCATGAGAGGAACATCGTCTACTTGTTGAGAGAATCTAGCTTGTTTTGAGGAGAAGGGAGTCTGACGAAACTGGTCAACATGGGAAAGAAAATACTAGAAGGCTTCGAAAAAGAATAGAATGTGATATCTCCCTGATAAGAAAATGAGAGATTCGTAATAATCAGAAAGTATCAAATATCTCCTCTATCCACTCACAATACATTTCTCTTCGGTTCTTCCGTGAATGATCACAAAATTATCTGGATGAGCAGCGAGGTCCAACGCCGTTTGTTTTCCGATTCCGTCAGTTGCTCCAGTGATTAGAATTGTCCGTTTGTAAGTGGTGGTCATTTTTCACAAGTTTGACCTGAAGTTAATCACTTTTTAGTTTAAGAAAAAAGTTAGAGAAGGCGGGTAAAATACGTTTCCACGTGGTTGTTGAAGAGCACCCACACTCACACCAGTTGTTGTGATGGAGCATGTGTGTGTGTGTGGTCTTGAAAAAAAGAAAACTGAGCCTTGGCTCGAAATGCCAAGGAGCACAACACCCGGGAGCAAGAGGGAGAAGGGGGACCACGCCCATTTTTCGAACATTTTTGAAGCGGCGAGCAACAACAGAAGATGAGCGACACGGAAGATAGAGAGAGAAGGGGAATGGGAATCGGGAAGAGAGAGAGAGAGAGAGATGGAGGAATAGAAAGGAACGGAAATGGTGGTGATGGGAAAGAAGAGTGGAAGAAGGGACACAGGAAGTTGAGAAGATGGACATTTGGAAACATGAAGAACGAAAAAGAGAGAGATCTAACTGACTCCAAAGAGATGAACAATCACATCCATTCGAAGTGCACGTCATATTTTTTGGCGAGTTCATTTTGGGTTCAAACAGACTGGAAGAGAAGACAAGTTTTTTTTGTAATCTATCTGAAATCTGTAAAATTGTGGGTCCTGTAATAACAGGGACTGCTCTATATCACAAAATTCAGACTTTTCTGTCCTCAAAATCTAGGTTTTCATTACTGTCTAGTTTTTCGGAACGGTACTTGAAAAGCAACCATATAGAGTTTTTATAGGATTTATGGTTTAATTTTTTCTAGAGTTTCTAGATTTGTACGAGATTCTGACAAAATCTTGAAGAGTACCCCTACCAATCTCGAAAATGATACTGTCTGAATTGAACACCGAGAAAGAGAAACTGAAATAACTGTTACAGTAGCTAGACTTCTTTTCGAAGAACTGATATTGTCTGTAAAACCAGTGTTATATTTTGAATTCTCTTTTTTAGAGAGTTAAATTTATTTTAAAAAACCAGCTTAACTTTTGGTCATTAAATTTTAATACATGTAGTTTCCAGTTGAAATTGAGGTTCTTTGAAGGGCTGTTAAGATGTTTCTGACTGTTCCATAAGTTAAGCGATTAGTGGAATCTGTAGATTAAACATAGAGCTTTATTTTGGTAGTTTTCCTCTTTATGGTAAGAGGCCCACCGGAAAAGTTATAGGCAATCAGTACAGACTGCTCCACGCTACACAGAAATGAATAGGGGACACTTTACTGATCTATAACTCCCTAAATAGGGGACACTTTGCTGATCTATAACTCCCTAGGTAGGAATCGAATAAAAAAGTTGTCAACTACAAAAACAAAGAACTACCTTACTACGTTATAACCTACAAAAGTTTACATTATTGGCCAGTTCATAATTCTCAACTGAAAGCTGAAACTGTAGCATTCTTTATGTCCTACCGTACATTTTTTATGAAAGATTTTGATACAAGTCACATATTTTTCTGGATTTCCCAAATACTACTCCCATTTTCTTCAAAAAGACGTGTATTTTGTACCTTACAAGGAAGAGCTTCTCGTCAAGAAGAAAAGAAAAAACTCAACAAAGAAATAATAAGTTGACGTTCAAAAGAGAAATGGTCCATGTCCTGTGTCGTGACACAGCAATTTTCTCAGTTGGAAATACGAGTCAAGCCTTCCACATGTGACTTGTTGCTTTCACTCCCACACAAATGTTTGACTTCCGGAAGCACCGACTTCCGACTTCCAACCGACCGAAAATTGCTGTCATGTCATTTCAGAATTTGTTTGAATTTGAATTTGCGAAGGTGAAAAATATAAAAATGCAAAAAGAGAAAAACTAGGCGAGTTGGATTCTGGTAGCTCTCTATAATCATCTAGACTCTATGAAATGGACGAGAAACTGGACTCATTCTGAATCTTTTTCCATCAAAATACAAACAAAAACACGCCGATGAGGAGCTAGCTTTAAAACCAATTCCATTTCCCTTGCTGACCCACAAAAAATCATAGAAAGAAGTGCACATTTCTGGGATTCCAAGAAGACGATAGAAGCGAGGAAAAACAGAGACGCGCACATGAAAAAATGAATTAATGGGAGCAAAAGAAGAAGAAAAGGGGAGCCGCGAGGCCAATTGGAAGACGAAGAAAACGACGAAGAAGAAGGTTTTTCTTCTCCTTTTTTCTTAGAGCTATTTTTGGTATTGATGGTTGTGGACAAGAAGAAAAGATGAGGCCAAATGGAATAGAAGAAACAAGTGGAAGAAGGAAGAGAGTGGATGAAGAATGACTTGTCGACACAATTGGGAATATGAGTTGGTCAAATAACTTTTGGTTCGATAAATTGTTTTCTTTTGTTTCAGATATGAAGTGGGCGTTATGGGGGAACATTTTTTGGTAAACATGCATTAGGGTAAATGGAAAAAAGCCAGCCCTTTTATAGGATTGGTGTGTAAAATCAGACAATCATGAATATAAAAAAACAGATTTCTATGAAATAAGTTTTTAACTACAACCATGAAGATCGGATTAATTTCAATCCAAAAGTCTTCCTTTGGAGCAATTTGATACGATATTGGTGCAATGACAGGCTCTCAAAGTTTCCCATTTTCAAAAAACCATTCAAATCGATCGCTACATTTTTTTTCAAAACTGGAACTTATTCTAAAAAAAGTAACCTGGGTTGGTACTTTTCGATTACACAATTCTTCATCCCTTTCTCTTGAAATTGCTTACAATTTGGAGATTAGGTTACTGTACGATTACTGTAGTTTCTATCGAAACACTTTCTCCATGAGGAAGCGGCTATGATGGAAGTTATGCAACAAAACTCCAGATGTAGAAATGATATGCAGTATCAAGTCCACTATTCCCCTAGTTATCTGTAGGTATTCAGGTTTTCCATCCCTTGACTATCGAACAACAACGACGTCAGAATGTGATCAGATAAGTTCATCTGATCTCTCCTCTTTCGAAATTCAAAAAAACAAACAGAATAACGAAAAAGCAAGACGAAAAAACACAGACTGCAAGGGGACCCTAAATAAACGAAATTCGAGAAGATAGGAGGCATAAAAATGGAAAAAGTGGAAAAAAGAAATGCCATTTATAGAAGAAAAAGAAGAAAAAATGCATTTTATCCTTTTACTCTAGCCAAAACAGAGACATAAATGTTGTGTATTTAGGAAGAAAAAAGGATAGAGACTCGAGAAAAGCAGTTGTTGGCACTCAGCCAAATGACTCTTTTTGAGTCTTTTTGTCACACACATACACAGATTTGGTCATGGGTTAGTTGAAAAAATGAAGAAGAAAAAAGGGAAACGGAGTACAGAGAGAGTTCGAAGCGACAAGTGTCACTGGGGAGTTGTCCCTTCCGGAACCAGAAAACGGATGAAAATTGAGGAGGAGATGAAGAAAAAGAAGAGAAAAAAGAGTTGTGACTTTTTGAAATATAAACATGACATACTTTTCAAAGAGTGTGTTTTGGAAAATGGGTTGAAGAGTTGATCTTTTGGAAGTGAAGAACAGAAACAATATCAGTTCAATGGAAATGCCCCGACCAAAACTCTGGATTTCAGAAACTCAGATGATTTATCTCTCCTCAAAGAGTCTGAATCATGTGGAACAACACTTAAATTTGGAAGAATTTGATTTGACAATTCAGAGCAATTTATTCGTATATCTTATATCAATGTTATCATTTCAACCAATAATACAACTTTTTTACTTTTTTCAATACGACAATAAAATTGTTCTCAAAACAACATCTTCTCTATACAGATCTACTTTATATCACCTTTTAAAGTTTTGGCTGTCTTCACTCTCGATTTCTGTCATTATCGAATGTGGGATACCAGTTTTTCAACTCTCTTCATGATACAGCATTTGAAAGAGTTGGAAGTAGTGCTGAAAGTTATGAAAGTAAACAGATGATATGAGTGTATCCGGAAAATATTTTTGAGTTTTAACTTTTTGATTTAATTTGGTTGTTATCAGCTTTGAATCAAATGTTCATTATCTTTTGACGGGACTGTGTATATGAACTCATACGGGTGAGGAAAGTCCCTTAAATACATGTTCCTTAGGTCAACAAGGACTGTCAGGTGACGTGAAAGATTCCCAGTCCTCGTCACACCATTACGTACACAGCTCAATAACCCGACAATCGATTCGGCGTTTGAAAGTATGCATTTTTTCTGTGATTTACCTTATGTAGTTTCCAAGAAGCTTTTCGACTTTCTAGAATATGAAACAAGGTAAGCATCTTGTTTTCAA
The DNA here is from genome assembly GCF_010183535.1 of Caenorhabditis remanei. Taxonomy (NCBI): domain Eukaryota; kingdom Metazoa; phylum Nematoda; class Chromadorea; order Rhabditida; family Rhabditidae; genus Caenorhabditis; species Caenorhabditis remanei. The sequence continues at coordinate 7,063,095 of NC_071332.1, forward strand.
GTGTGATTATTTAATAACATTTCAGATTATCCCTACGGAAATGTTCCAAATGAACGAAAAACTTAGTGAACTTTTTTCCTATTTCCTTCGATTATATGAAAATTTTTACTGATCCATTTTCAATGAAACTCTGGCAAATGGGTTCAGAAGTAAAGGTTGATTATAGTCTCTCGAACGGGATCTATAACATTTTAAAGGAAGCGTTTCTCGCGGTTTTTTTCAACACGACAGATGAGACGACTATTGAAAAGACTGTGAACAAGATGGGAATGATCCTCAAAAACAAGAAAATCAAAATAAAGAATCTAGTTATATCATGTAAGTTTGGAGGAAAAAATATTTTGCTATGAGTCCATATGACCAAAAAACGCGTCTTCTTGTATTATTATGTTGATCTAGGCAAAACTATTGCAGTTTTTTTGTAAATTGCTATCTCCAGATCAGCCACCTTTTAAGAATTTAACAGCCAGTAAAACTCTGATCGAGAAGTAATACAAAATTTATGAGAAAACTACGAGTTACTCTTTACGTAGTACAAAGTAATGAGACATAAAATTTCATCAGTTTACAGTTATCTGTGAGCATCATGGAGCGGAAGAAGTGACCAGAGAACAAATATATCTCATTTCTAACTTGTCTAAAATGATGTTGGCTTCTTTGAATCATCAACTCATCGTGGAGAATTTCACTATTTTTTATAATGGGAATCAGGATGAAGTGATGTGCTTCTTGCCTTTTCTCAAACCGGGTGGGTTGACTCAATATCAATTTTATTAATATATTGGCAAACTTGCAGGATACTTGAAGAAAATTGAATTATTTAATCGTGGTTCTGGAGATGCTCCTCTTGATAAAGTTATGAACCTTCCGCAAGTGATAAAAACTAAACAAATTAATATTAGCAATTTTGATAGTGTGCCGCTGGAGTCATTTTGGAATATTCCAATTGTTCATCTTGCGCGAACTAACATAAATTTTCAAGAAGTGAACTCACTCATTCAGGTTCGTAGGTTCATTTACTATTCTTTTACACTAAACCATCACTTACATTTAGCACTACTTCCAACTTGATACTTTCAAGTACATTCGTTTCTCTGCACCCGAAAAAGACTGGTTTCCTCCTGACTCCCCGACTTTCGATGATGGCGAAAATCGGAAGGTGATGATTGTCAAAGGACCCAAGTTTGCTATAAGAACTATTCATCGTATGGATAGAAGATATGTTACTGTCAGAAAAATTCCTTTGCCATATTGAAAAGAATTTTAAGATGTTTTTAAACTGCTACAGTTGAATAAATGGTCAGAAGTTAACAGTGTTGGTTGTGTGAATGAAAGCGTTTCGTTCGGTTCGAGCATTTTCTTAGATACATTCTGTAACTAATAAATTCTGGATAACTCTTTATGGATTCTGAATTGTTTACCTCGTTTCAAAAGAATTCGGTTCTGGATATATATACGGTAGATCACAGAAAAAAGAAGCATTTCTTATTTTCTTTTTACTGTGAGTGTAATTGTGTAATGAATTCTGATAAAAGCACATTGGATGGCCACGTTGATTTGAGGTCACATTGATTTGAATATTCTCACAGTTTCGTCAAGTATGTACTTCTGCAGATAACTGGATAACTAAAAACTTTAAAAAAAAACTATTTAGTTATCCTGAAGATGAATCTCAAAATTTGGACATTCTAATTTTGCGATAAAAACAATATTTGTAATTTAGCCAAACGTTCATAATCTTTCGTGCGGTACTGTGTGTATGAAGTGATACGGGTGTGGGCATTCTATTACATTTTTCTAATGTCAACACGGACTGCCAGATGACGTGGAAGATTCCCAGTCCTCGTTGCACCATTACGTACACAGCTCAATAAACCGACAATCGATTCCTCGTTTGAAAATATGCATTTTTTCTGCGATTTACCGTATGTTGCTTCCAAGAAGCTTTTCGATTTTCTAGATTATGAAACAAGGTAAGCATCTAATATTCAAGTGTGATTATTTAACAATTAAAACAGATTATCTCTACGGAAATGTTCCAAACGAACTGAAAACTTGGTGGACATTTTTCCAGCGTGCTTCACGAGTCTGAGACTCTCAACTTATCCGTTTTCTATGGAATTTTGGCAAAAGAGCACAGGAAGAAGATTCGACTGTAGCCTCACAAATTTCCTTCACATTATTTGGTGGGAAGCATTACTCGGAATTTTCTTCAGAACTGTAGATGAGACGACTATTGAAAAGACTGTGAACAAGATGGGAATGGTCCTCCAGGACAACAATATCAAAATAAAGAATCTAGTTGTTTCATGTAAGTTTGAAGACAGAAATCGGTTGTTATGATTTTAAATATCAAAAGTAAAGAACTTGAGTTTTCTGTTAATTGACACCTCTTTCCCAGAAGCATTTCAATTGAAGTTCTATCAGTCAGTAGAAGTATGTACTGGAAGGAGCTGCACGTTTACAAAATGTCAGAAACATAGCAGTTGTTCTGTTAGTTGACTATCTCAACGGAACGTTTCTAAAAAACTTCCTACTTGGCAACACTGCTTCAAATTAATTGATCAAAGCTGAGAATCCGAAACACTATTTTTACTCTTTTTTAACTCAACACGTTTCCAAACGGAGATTCAACTTTTAGTGTCCGGACCATCGACAGCTCCAGATAAAATAGTTTTCTAAAGTTAGAAGGTCGATAAAGTTTTTTCGGCATGGATTGTTCTTCAAAAAATGTGGATTAACTCTTTCTTTTTTAGTTCCTCAATCTTATTGTTAGCACAGAAAGTCATCAAGAGGTAATGAGACCTCTATAATATAATATAGACATTCCATGCCGGAACTGCAAGCTATTCTTTCAAATTAATAAAACACGTTTCAATCAGCTTACAGTTATTCATAAAGTTCCTGGAATGGAAGACGTGACCCAAGAACAAATACACCTCGTTTCTAACTTGTCTAAAATGATGTTGGCTTCATTGAATCATCAACTTATCGTGGAGAACTTCACCATGTTTTATTGTGGGAATCAAGATGAAGTGATGTGTTTCTTACCATTTCTCAAACCGGGTGGGTTGACTCGAAATCCACGTTTTAAATATTGATAGATTTGCAGGATACTTGAAAAAAATTGAATTAGTTAATTGTGGTACTGGAGACGCTTCTCTTGATAATGTTATGAACCTTCCTCAAGTGGTAAAAGCTAAAGAAATTAAGATCAGAAATATTCCGCGAAACAGGATGCCACTGGAGTCATTTTGGAATATTCCAATTGTTCATCTTGCGCGAACTAACATAAATTTTCAAGAAGTGAACTCACTCATTCAGGTTCGTAAGTTCATTTACTATTCTTTTACACTAAACCATCACTTACATTTAGCACTACTTCCAACTTGATACTTTTGAGTACATTCGTTTGAGCGCTGCCGAAATGAACTGGTTTCCTCATGACTCCCCGACTTTCGATGATGGCGAAAATCGGAAAGTGATGATAGTCAAAGGACCCAAATTTGCTATAAAAATTATTCATCAAATGGATGGAGGATATGTTACTCTCACAAAGATTCCTTTGCCATATTGAAAAGAATTGTAAAATTTCTTTAAACTGCTACACTTGAATAAATGGTCAGAAGTTAACAGTGTTGATAGTGTCAATGAAAGCGTTTCGCTCGCTACGAGCATTTTCTTAGAGACATTCTGGATAAGTCCTTACGGATTCTGAATTGTTTACCCCGTTTCATAATCGATAAAGCAGAACAGGGTTTTCGATGCAACATAAATATTGTCGAAATAAAAAAAGTGATACCCGGGTGTTTGCGGACTCAATGCAAAATTATTAAAAATTAGCATTGAGTCCGCAAACACCGGGTATCACTTTTTTTATTTCGACAATAGGTCACAGAAAAAATCATTCATCAACAAGAATCAGAGTTAACTTTTTTTGAGTCACTCTGATGTCAGCTGTTTCGTGTCCAGTGGATCTTATCTCCCACAAATACACTTATGTCAGTTGGATCAGTTCTTTTGTTCGAGTGGTTTTTATCTCCTCAGCAAGACTTCTCATAGTGACTAGTGACTATCTACCTTCCTCATTTCATTTGGAACATCTTTTCATCGACAATTCTATGTAGTGTTTATTCCTTACTGCAGTTATTAAAATACGAGAAAGAATTTCATTTTAAAAATTTCTGATAATTAATTGGGATCCACCTTCCCCTATCAATCTGATCCGAGATCTGATATATAACCTTTCAAAAATAAATTTTAAATTCGCGCTTTTTTGAGCACCGCTTTCTGTTTACGGAAAATGCAGCTCATTTTACGACATCTGGCTTTAAGCGCTTTCATCTACGATTCTTGTTATTGATCATGTTATTTTTAGCATTAAACAATCTGGAAATTTTAAATGTTATGTAAACAATAGTGCTATCATAATGTAATACGATGACAATAATCGACCATTTTTGAGAGCAACTATTTCGAAACCTTTCTTTCCCCGATTCTTCTAAAAGTCTTGAAATATTTCTTCCCAGTTTCTTCTCAATTTCACAACGTTTCACCTGTTACGATTCCCAATTACTTCTCCAATTCCTCATGCCCGTTTACTTTTTTCCTTTCTCTCCACAATTGTTTTATTGCTCAGTTGCTATAAGCAATGAAATTCGCAATGTTTGTTTATCTAAAACTTGTTTTTGTGGTCTCTTACTGTTCAGTTCATATCACAAGACTCTCCACTTTTTCTCAATTCCTCGCGTGTCCCCGCCTTCCCGTGACTCACAACAAACGAAATAGTGTTTACTTTAGAGAGACACCCGACACCACGCGGATCGATAAACAACACATACCATGAAAGCCATTCTCGTCGTCGCCTTCATTGTCAGTTGTGCTACAATTACAGTGAACGCAAGTATGGTTGGTGGATTCAAAGATCAAGACGCTTCTGCGCCAGAGTATCATGTAAGTTGTTAATTTACTCTGTTTTCCGTCCTCACTTCATCAGAATAATACAGTATTCGAATTGTAACCGTTTCCTGTTACATTCGAAATGAGCAAAAAGTCAAACTGGAAGTAAAACTTCTATTTTGTACTGCTCTGTCAATTTCTAGAATTTCTGGCTCTGCGAATTCTATTCAGAAGTTGTGACTACGTCAATCCATTTCTTTTTTTGCAGGCTCACGCCTGGAAGGCCGTGAAGGGTATCAACGATCAAGCATCGAACAACGGACCCTACTACTTCGTTCCGATCAAGGTTTGTGATCTTTCTCGTGAGAATATGTGACTGAAAAAGAAAGCAGTATGTTTTCTGAAGCTCGGCAAACATTCATAACGTTGATTGAAGTGGTGGAAATTTCTTCATTTTGACACTTTTACAACAAAAATTTCGGTGATAATCAACATTTTTTCCATGCAAATGATTTACTTTCCTTTGGTGGTAGTGGTGATTGGAGCCGAAGTGGTACTCGCTACATCATGATTGTTGAGAACAATGATAAGGATGGAGCCAGCGAGTAGTGCTCCCCAAATCGCCCAGAACATACCAATCGCTGTGAATCTTAAGCATCAGAAATTAGAAAATAATATGTTTATGTGAACCGAACCTAGCAATACGCCATTTTGGCTCAACTCTCTTCGCATTCAGCTCATCAAGAGAATAACCAATTTGTGGCAACTCCTCAACGACCTCAAAAACTTATATATTATTTTTCAACTTCAAAAATCTCATACTTTTCTCTGCTTGACAGATACTTCCGAGCTAACAGTGTAAGAAGATTCTGACGTGTCGGTTCTCATTTTTCCTGAAAAATAACAGAAATGAAAGAAAGTGAAGACAGAAAATGAATTTAAAAGTGATAGTACGATCGATTGAGAGGCTAGATAAGGTGAAGAGCAAACATTTCAAACAAGACATGAAAATGATGAGAGAACAAAGTGTTTTTGATCAATAAATATTGGAGAGAAAGAGGGTAGAACGTTAAAAAGGATTATATGGTTGGCAAATCGGGGAGAATCAAATGTTGTGATGACAAAACATAATACTTTTCCAGGTCATCAAGGCTCAAACGCAAGTCGTCGCTGGAGTCAACACGAAACTCGAGGTTCTCGTCGGAGAGTCATCGTGCAAGAAGGGCGAGATGCAAGTTCACGAGTTGACTGCATCGAACTGTCAGGCCAAGGACGGAGGCAACCGTGCAATCTATCAAGTCTCCGTCTGGGAGAAGCCATGGGAGAACTTCGAGCAATTCACCGTCGAGAAGGTTCGTGACGTTTCTGCCGATGAGCAGATCTGAAAATCTTCAATAATTCACTTTTCCCCCTAACAACTCCTAACAAAATTCCATTTATTTTCTGTATTTTGTGTAATCATTTCAATGATCATTTTGATGCCTTTAACGAGTTGTACATAAATCATTCTTCATTAATATCTTTTCCGCTTCACGCAGATTTATTTATCACACAATGCTTTGAAAAACAGTTATAAAACAGAAATAAATGCCCTTACAGGAAAATCACATTAGATCACATTGGTACAAGAAGACGACTAGATGCATTGAGTTTTCACGAAATATACAAGTAAAATTGATGATAAAACATTCAGTTATTAAAGCTTTAAGCTATCTTCAGAATCGTTGATTTTCTATCGACAGTTGAATCCAAGTCATACGTGATATCCAAGAAGTCAGCCCACCAGATTGGAATCGGAATAGTTGCCAGATGGAACAGCGAGTGGGAATCGAAAATCCAAAAGACTGGAACAAAATCCAATAGTTCCAGGCCAGTAGCGAGATTCGCCCAAATTATGAGTCGCATGAGGAGAATATCTGGCTCTTGGAGTGAACCGAGATTTATTTTTCTGAAAATGAAATGATTTTATATGATTTCATCTAATAAATTGGCGAACCTTCTATAGAGATGATGGGCGTAGAGAGCGGTGGCGCAGAGAGAGAATGCTATGCAACAGAACATGTTGTAACCATAGTCGAAGTGGGTCTGTAACAATTGAAATTTTAAATTTAGATGATTTGAAAGAGAAACTAACCGCCATATCTTTGAAATGTTTCAAGAATACTCCGATAAACAATAGTTGCATCAGTTTGATGAGCCTTCTTCCTATTAGCGAATACTGTAATTGAGGACTTGTGAACACTAATGAGACATAGAAGGCCGATAGGACGAAGGTGTAAGCTCCGAAATAGTCCATTTTCTCGGTGATATCACAATCGAACATATGGAAAAGAGTTGAAGAAATCCAGGTGAACATTCCAACATGAGCATAGATAAGCCACATTGTTCGATTCGGAAGATCCTTCATTCGTTTGAATCGTTGAAGCATTTTATATACAGTGAAGAGATTGAGAAGTGAGAAAATGACGGAGGCGGGCTCCTGAATGATGAATCCGAAGGGGAGAGGAATGGCAAGGAACGGCCATTTTCCGTGGAATTGTGGAACATTTCCGAAGTTACTGAAAGAGTTTTTGATTAGATTTTCAATTTTTATTGAATGCTCACCTCTCAAAATGTTCCGTTGTCTCCCACATACATTCGTATCGACACCAAAAACAATCTCCACGAACCCAGTCGAATGTTCCAAATGTTCTGGAGCAGTTGTATCTGTTTATACAGATTTGTGTGCATTCTTGATACCAGATACTTCTGAAAACTGGGAGAGACGTTAGAAGTTTAAAAATAATCTCTAGAAATGTACCTGTCTCCTGGAGAAGCTTCTGTTCCTACAGTGCACAATGAGATCAAGAGAACCGCCACCCATTTCATTATCATCTGTAAAAGTACGGTAGAATAGCTTGGATTGCGAAGCTTTGAGAAGATATATAAAGGAGGTCCGTTCTATGAAAGCTTTAAAACATTATTATAATTCAATCGTTTATATTAAAAATGAAACTAATCCAGATATTTTACAAAAACTCTTTCCAAACAAAACAAATTGCGCGTGGAATATCGAACGGTTGACCCGTCGGGGGGATTGGGTTGGAATAGGTATTTTACATAGAAAAAAAGACTGAAAACCTTCGAAAAAATTGAAGGAAGAATTGACGAGATAACGGGGAATTTTTGGGAGGGCATTCTTTGGGAAACAACAGGTTGAAACATGGCAAATTGTGATCACGAACAGGAGCACAAACAGGGGAAAAGAAAGGAAGAAAGAGAAAAGAAAGACCGGATAATATGAATAAATTGGGAGTAAAAGAGAGCTATAATAATGATGATGATGATGTGTTTTTGAGATAAAAAATGGAATAGTTATTTTACATGAAATGACTACAGATTTGATTGATATCACTATTCGGACAGGGTTACAGAGTATCACATTCTATATTATGGGTTGAATTAGCCTTCTAATCATCTGATACTAGCTGAGACGCATCGTCGTCGTTGGATTACTGAATGGAATTGTTAGCAAGTAGAAGATGAATGGCACCGGCACCACACAGAGGAGTGTCCATCGATATGCTATTTCTCTGGAATGATACTTGAATCGGTTACATGACTGCCATTGTGTGATAACAGAACATGGAATTGGGAATTGAAATTTGGACCAGATAGTAAAAATAATGATAAGTAATAACACAATATCATTTGATGACCAGAACTCTTATGCCTCAAATTCTTCTGTAATTGGCATGAGAGGATCGAGAGAAAGAAACATTTCAAACTAAAACTTACAGTGGAGTTATTAGTGCAATGACTCCAAATGACAGCATCAACATTGTGATCGATAAGAACACCCAATGTGTTGGTGACGTAACGAGGCGCACTGGAAATTCGGAAATTACTTTTCTCGACAGTTTTATCAAATTAATCATACCAATCATTTCTTTCAATGGTCGTTTCCCTTCCAATGCGAGGTGTAAGCACATTGCCCAAAGCGAACCGATGAGAAGAATGTAGGGGAATGAGTAGAATATTACGCCGGACTGAAATACAAATGATATGGATAAAGTAAGAATATTAGAAATGAATACTCACGAAAATTGAATGAATCACAGCTAAAAGTGGCACCGAAACAATAGCAGAGTAGAATGGCTTCCCGTTGTACGCTTTGTAAAGGAGCACACAGTACAACGTGGATCGTAGAATAAGAATCGCAGCTATCAAGATTATGTGGTGAATAAATGTGATCGAATATCTGAAATGTATTATTTGAAACTTGAAAAAAAGAAAAAAAAACACTTACAATGGAAAAACAACTTCATAAGTACATCGCATTGTCTTCGTGTATCCTATTCTTGGATTGTAACACGCCGGATACCATTCTTTTATTCCAGTCTTCTCACATCCATTGAGGAAGAATGAGAATTGAGGTGGGTAGATGAGCACTGCGATGACACATGCGATGACGTTCTCCAACACGACACACAGGTATTCGGATACCTCGTAGTAGCGGGTTCGACAGCTGAAACAATGAATTATTAAAAATGATTCATTTCTTTTCTGACTCACTATTTTCTGGCGGTTCGAATGAATTGCATATGAAGAAGCAATGGGAGGAGGGCAACAAATAACAGGTACATCCAGTCGTACGGTTGTAATGGATTGTCGCATGACTCGCAGATGGAAGCAGCATTGCTCCGATACCCAAACGAGCATGGTCCACACCTTGAGAACGTTGAATCAGAAGTCGACGTCGCCGTCGCCACGTCTTCTGAATGGTTTCCGAGGAGGAGGGTTCGGCCACAAAAACCGAGACATGCTGGCTGTGTGGTGGACGCGTGGCCAGACAACATTGACATGGCAATGCTGACATTACCACATATCAAACTGAAAATTATTATATTTAGTGGAAGTATGCATTTGATGAGATTCTCAGTCGAGAAAATATTGTAATCCTGATAGCAATAACAAAAAAAGTAATGTGATCGAATAGATAAACAGAGTGGTTGTTAGACCGAGAAAAACAAGCTGAAACAGACTAATATAATAAAAAATGAAACCGTTTATGAGTAATAAGGCAACATGGGGAAGATGAAGATCACCAGCGAGAAGATATACCAGTAAGAACAGATTCTATACAACAATGAATACAAAATACACAAATTAGAGAACACAATTTCAGTTATTATTTCCGTTTCCGAACTTCTGAAGCATCTGGAATTTCCTTTTTGACATCTCTCTTTATCTCCTCCGTCGCTCTTTTTGCCGGAATCAACTCATTTTTCTCATTTTTCTCAGTCTTCTTTTCTCCTTTCGACTTCGTGATTTGCAGTCTGTCTCGTTCTATCAAGCTTTTCGCTCTAGCAGAATATTCTTGATATCCTAATTTCGCAACGATCATAAAGACTCCAAATGCGAAGAAAGATAAAGAAATTGCAGCATATGATGTGGTGGGCCAGTAGTAAAGAAGATGTCGAATCAATCCAAAGCGAGCAGTCACAATTAGTTCGGCTTCTTCGATCTGGAAGAATTATATATTTATTTTGTAATTTTGTAAAAATCGTAGAAAACTGTTTCAGTTTAATTCTATACAATTTCTAATATAGAATTCTATCAAACCTTGAAAATGATATATTTCAAAACAATTTGCAGACAACTCTACATATTTCGAAAAGAAAAACAGCAATCGTAACAAAATAGTATGTTTTCTATCTTCAGAAAATACTTACATTTGCAAATTTATCCTGAACAGTGAAGACTAACTTCGTCGATGGTGAATCAATTTTTTCCAGATAATCGGCACTCATCGGAATCGCCAATGTACTATAATCATAGAAAAATCCGAGGAAATAGAGTGGGAAGAGGAATACTCGTGATGCCTGAAATGTTTTTATTTATTTCAATCCACAAAAAATAATATCAAACCTTCGTGATTAGCCCTGGCTCTTTCACATACGCTGTTTTAGTGTACTGCTTCAAAATGCGCTCATTCTCTCCAGTGATTGTGATAACATTTTGAAAGAGTCCAAGTTGCTTCGAGTTAGAAATATCAGCAAACTTCAGACGAACATTCAGGTAGTAGGCGACATTCGGAGAGAAGAGCGAGTTCTGAAAGAAAAAAAAACTTATGTATAAAGAGAGGGAAAGAGACGAAAAGAAAAGTGAAGAAGTAGACACGACCTTTTCGTACTCCAGAGTGGCGGCAGGAAATGAACAGACGCTGTGCAAGTCATGATCACATGTATGGAAGACGACGTTGAGAGGGTATTGATGATGAACCGACGTGGGAAGAAGAGCATATCTGAAAATTGGAATGGTTTTAATAAATATTAGTCTCAATTTGAAAATATGGAAAAATCGAAAGGGAAGAGAAGCATTTTCAAGGGAAATTTGAGACACGTTTGGCGCAAAAGGAGAGGTTTTATATGAATGTCATTGAAAAGGGGCAATTAATTATAATGAATGTTTTCTATGTTACATTCAAAGACAGGGGAAAGATTTTGGAATATAATAATAGAGTGAACTAAAAACTTTTTATTTTTCAGGAGATAAATCACTTTCTTTTTCGTTTCAGCTGCTGCCAAGCTGTCTGCTACACAATTTGAGTTTTCTGTTTGAGAGAAAAACGTTGTTCTTATAAAATTGAAGGGAATTGAAAATATTTCAATGAAAATTTCTTATGTTTAAACAAAAACATGTTTCAAAAAATATTTTTCGGCAGAAAGCTAAAACAGAGAAGACCACTTCAATCACCATGTGAACAAAAGTCACGCTGAGCAACAAAAACGTAAAGAAAAGCGAAAAACGAACCGGATTAGCAACGGCGTGACAGCAGCGATGAAGAGGACGACACAGAGCTCAAAAAGAATCGACAAAAGGCACTCTTTTCCGAACGGCCTCATCGCATAACGACGATTTGTTTTCGTCGTTTCTGTTCCAGTCTGTTAACATAAGTGATAGTGTAACAAGATAAATCATCGTTTTGGGAGCAATCGAAGTGCTCTCACTTGACGCTTGAATATAATTAGAAAGCTTGAGAGGGAGAGAAAAAGTGATTAAAGACGGAGAAGAAGTCGACGAGAACGACGATGGAAAGATGAAGAAGCATAAGAGAGATAGAGAAAATTGTTAGAGCAGAGATTATGAGATGAATAGAGACGCGGAGATGTGCACACAAACACTATGTAGCACCGGAAGGCGATGAAATAACACTGAGGGTACATTGGAGCGCAATTGCATTGAAAAATGAGAAACGTAGACAGTTAAACAGTTTTCGAGAATCTTGCTTTTCGATCGAATTCTTCTGGGAAAAATTGTTTTTTGTGAGTTTCGCAGCAAAATGTGAAATTTTGAGGAATTTGAAGAGATATTTTGATAAATAAGGTTATCGTTGTAATAGAAATATTACAGTGTTTCTTATTTTTGCTTTTTCAGTACAAAAACTAGAAAAGAAAAATAAATGTTGAAAAGAAAAGAAGAAAAAGCAAAGAAGAAGAAGAAGAAGAATAGGTGGCGTGCGCCTTTAAAATTGCTTACTGTAGTTGAAAACTCTCGCCACGAAAATAGTATTTTCAAGGAGAATTCAGTAGATTTTTTTCAACAACTATTTTTCAAAAGAAGAACAGAAAACTCATAATATAGATAAAATGAAAGCATTTTCTTCAAAAACAGCTACTTGCAGAAACCGATTTCACATGTTGACGACTTTCTAACCAAAACCAAACAAAACAATTGTTTTGAAACTTCGATTAATCTTTGAGATTCCATTTTGGAGGCCATCCTATTCACAGTTTCGTTCGCAGAGGGGATTAAATGTGAAACTCATTCAAGTTTATTATTTATTCTAGACCAAATCAAAAAACAAATTGAAACGATCAAACGAAGTTCAAAGCCCGTTTTGGAAGAGGAATTCCACAGATTTGTCAATTAAGTGAACGAGAAATTGATTATATACACAGACAATTTATAATTAAAGCTTCCAATAGATTGTACTCCAGATCCTACATATGATGGTTGGCTGACACTGATTTTAATTATGGATTACGATGTCAAGAAGTGAGCACCATGACACATTTCGCAGAATCTGTAGTGGATGAATTAGTAACAAGAGTTTACGATTCTGTCTTACCTCTCCATATATCCAGCTAAACAACCACTCTTCAATGTATCCGTCACATATGGATACATCTTGTCAAAGTTGTAGTCGTCTTTCACATCATGTTTGAAGAGACCCAGTACGTTCACAAAGAACTGAAATTTGGAACATACAACTGGAAATAAAAAAAGGAATTTACTCACATTCTTTCTACTGTTAGTCTTCTTCGTGTACGCTCTGACACCAAAAATCAAGAACTCAGTGTAAGGGTCTGTTCCATTCAACACCTTCTCGTTTAAATTGTACACAGAGGTATAATTTCTCTCTTCAATCCACGTGGTCTCTTGTATACAGGTGTAGTTTGTTGTTATCTCTGTCTCCATTTTTTCATATAATCTTGAGGCGATCGCATATGTTCTGAGATTCAGATGAGTGAGATGACATACTTCAAGAATTGTAAACTCACTGATTATATTCCTTCTCGATTTCAATCTTGTTCTCCATACAAAGACAGTACTCATCAGCAATTGGAACATGATAACAAGTCCTGTTGTGTGGAATCAGAGTTTGCCATGGGGAAATTCCGCGGACTGAAATTCTCAAAAATACAGAGTGCATATTTCAGAATAACCTACCATGATCTCTCTTCCATTCCATGAAGTCATCACGTACTGGAACGATTGCCTGATCTTTGGAGAGTCTCGAGAAGCTGGTTAGTAGATCAAAAACTTCCAAATGAGTGATCAATCTATTCTGATTGCTTTCCAAATGGAACATGTGGTCATTATACATTTTCTTCAGTTTATCCGGGATATGTGCCAATAGAATAGGGTTTCTTTCTTCCACTTTTCCAGTGTAACTGTTTCCAAATGTTCTAAAAGCATAACAAATGACGTCAACGTCTTCTAATTCTTCACTAACCCGACAGGAATTCCCTCAGCTGAAACCACAACAACAAGCGTCTTTTTGAAGACTTCATTCAACTGGAATTGCTCGATAACCGCACTGAAACAAGCTAAATTTGTTTATCGTCGTAACATCGTGATCCGTATTCAAGATTCCTTTGTCCCCCTCTTAGAACTACAGTATCCCCTCTCTGAAATCTCCTAGATCTTCCCTAACGATCATTCACCAAACCTCAGTGTGTCGTCCAGCGACTTCGACCAGATTGTGTTGTTTACGAAAATGTGAGATAGATAGCAGTGATCTGTGTTTTGAATCGAGAACTGGGCCCATTGTTCGATGAGTCTCTCAGCAACACTCTGGAAATTTTAAGACCGGTTGTAATACATCCAGGAACTTCAACGAAGTCTTACGTCGTCATCAGAGCAAGAATCAGATTTCAAACTTTGTCCGAAATTAGAAAGATCATAGTCAGACGGGATTCCTGATAGATTCGTGTTACTGAATATTTTACAGTATCTTTCATCTAAAAATGAAATTTATAGATAGATTGTTTTTCCAGTGAAACAAACTTTTCATGTACTGTCCAACGGTCAGCTTCACCTCGTCATGCCAGAATGTTCTATTCACCAAGTCCGTAATATTATCAGAGATTTTGTTGAACATTGGGAAGGAATAGAATCCAAATCTATTCGTAGATTTCACAATTTTTGGGAATTCTCTTCTGAGTTGAGAATGAGACATTGATCTCAAATAGAGGACTGCAAGCGATGGACTTGTCTGAAAACCTTTCAATTAGATTTCAGGAATAAAATCTAGTGCTCACTGGAGTAGACTCCATCGCCTGGATATTCTTCTCTGCTTGATCTTTCTTATAGTTATAGAAAGATTTCCTGTAAACTCTCTTCCCATTCTGCTCACATTCCACTGCGAAATTTGTGTACGGTATTTCCAACGGCGAATCTGCTTCTAGTTTTATCGCTGGCGAGACAAAGACATCATCGTTAGCGGAGAAGCCGCTTAGATCCGACGCGACGCAACTATAAACATAATTTCAATTGGATGCTTGTTGCTATTATTTGAAGACTTCTTGACCCACCTCATAGCCATTTCGGATTTGAATGTGATTTGAATCTTTGCATCGATCCATTCCACTTCTACTTCTGGAGATGGGCGGCATGCAAGACGGCGCCTGAAAACCATTACAATAGGAACCTATAAATCAAAAGAAGAGTTTTTTGTCTTCTCAACCACTCTAGTGTTTTCGAAAAGCTTGTTATATCTCCTTTTTATCTCTTTTGATTTCTGTGATGAAATGTGATCGTATGCCCTTTCATTGATGGCGGCAGAAACGACAGCGGAGGCGGCGGGATGAAGAATGAGGAAGAGAAAAGATTCGATTTTTGAGGGAAGAAAGAAGGCGGATAAGAGAATAAAAAACTGGAAAATATTTGTGACTGATCTGAACAGGCCAAAAGTTAATGGAACATACGAATATACTCTAGGTAAAAAAAGTGAATGATCAGAAACGTTGTCAATAGGATAAGGAGTCAGAACCTTTTTGAGACAGGGCGTTTGGATTTTGGATTCAAGAAATCAAGAGTCTACAGTAATCCCATAGTCAGAGAAATTCCTCTTTCTATCCGAAATTCTAATTTCGAAAGTTGAAATTCAAAACCGCTCGAGAACTAAAATTGAAAAAATTAAAATTTGAATCCACCCAATTTCTTAAAACCAGAAAATTTGATTCTCCGTTCGAAACTGTTTGCACCTACAGTACCGGACAAAAAGGTATGAACTTTGGATGCTTTCAGTGGAAAACGACCAACTTTGAGAGTGTGCCATAGTAATTCTGATTGTCACACCAAGAAAACTGTTTATGGATCATATAGATTGAACGTAGAGCTCCATTTTTGTAGTTGACAACTTTTTTGTACGGACACTCTCTGGAGAGTTATAATCATTTTAAGACGACAGCTCAAAAATCGCACTATTTTGCACTAAAATTGGTCGATTTGAGGGAGAAATTACTTTGTCGATATTTAACTTGCTAGGGAGTGTCCGTACAAAAAAGTTGTCAACTACAAAAATAAAGTTCTACCCTTGATCTGTATGATCCATTAAAAGTTTTCTTGGTGTGACAATCAGAATTACTATGGCACACTCTCAAAGTTGGTCATTTTCCACTGAAAACAGCCAAAGTTCATACCTTTTTGTCCGGTACTGTAGATCAAAAACTTCTTAACCCCTTTCTACCCAAAACACACTTTTTGCCAGACAAAGAGACAAACGAATGATGGAGAAATGATAAGAGTGTATGTATTAGCCTCACAGAAAGCTGGATTTCTCTCTTCTTCATGATTCAATCTCCGTACGAAACAACACACACATGCTGTATAAAGGGGAGATCAGATATGTTAGCGATATCTTGTTGTCCGTGAAAGAACAAGGTGAATATTTTAATATTCGAGGAAAAAGAAAAGAAACGGGAGAAGAAAAAACTGGAAATGATGAGATCATTCTCTCACACCATCACACAATTCTCAACGTCCTGAATGTGAGAATCCATATAATTGACCTACTTTTCATTGAAATGAATGTTATTAGGAAGAGAGGAACCAAGGAGTACTGTAAGATAACTGGGAAATATGGATTGATAGATGGGAAAATTGGTTGTACGGTACGCCTGGCTGATAGAAAATCTAGGGAAAGGGTGCCACAGAGTCTCATAATTCTCGGTTATGATTTCGGGAAGTTAAATGATGAGATCCGAGATTCACCTCGCTTTGAAGGATACTTAACTTGGAAGAGGTTATAAAAATACGGTGATCACTATAAAAATGAAGATTTAAAGTCGTCTAATGCAAAATTCAAAAAGCTGAAAAGTTAGTGACCATCGTTTCTTAGTAGCCGGATCTTACAGCTTATGTACTATTCTACATTCATAAATGCTCGATAGCTTAACAGAACTGTAATTCATATCAGAATCAATTGAATTCTTATCAAATCTCACAAAAGATAATTCTAGAATCTAGTCCTAGAAAACTTATAATTTATCCCCATGGCTTCGGAGCTCCTTCTATTTATAAACTTTCCAATTAACTCTTCGCACTGTCATGCCATCTAATTTCCCTTCTGAATAATTCCGATTGTTTCTATGATGTCTACGTGCGAAGCGTAAGCTTTGAAAGATATAAAATCTGACGGTTTTTTATTGCGTTTTCATGAAATGGAGACAAAATCATGTCGCATTTGGAGGAAGGAATTTTCGATTTTCAGACATAACCAAAACGAAAGAAATTTCTTCTGACAGTTCCCCCAATCAATATCTGTCAGTTTTCCAAAGATCAACTACTATCGGACATTCCTATGAGATCCAGAACGTGTACACAATGAAAAACAGAAAATCCCAGCGTGTTTCATATCCATTTTCTACTTTTTTGCGTGTTGACGACTTCAGTCTCGCTTCTTCAGTTTCTCCTTCTTCTTCTCCATCCCCCTTCACAACCAGCACTTCTCCGTTCTCACAACGATTCGATAATCGAAACGCAACAAAAACAAAAGTTGCATCGTTATCCTGTTCCTCTTCATATCTTTTGTCATTATCTAAGAATGGCTTCCCGTCATCACCAACAAGTTCAATATGGTAATTGCCATTGATAGACGTGAGAGGGGATTCATGAATGGACAGAAGAAAATTCAATGTGGCGGATGAATACTGGGGGAGACGGCTTCATTGGCTAGACGTTACAGTCAGTCGGGTTTTTATCGCTTGGAATTTTAAAAAGGAAACGCTGTGGGTGACGGACTAAAGAAGGAAAAAAAATGATGTGTGTGTTCTGATCTTCTGGTTTTTTAATCCATTTAGGAAGAAGTAAAAAGTTAGAAAAAAACTAGTTGTTGGCTTTTAAAAGAGGGAAGAGAAACTCACTTTCTCTTCTTAATATACTTAAGAATATCCGGCTCATACGGATCTAGAATTGGCCAAACGCATTCATTGTAGAGGATCGGATGGACATCTGGAAAAGGAAAGAGCGTTGGAAGGGCTAAATCTTTAGGTGGAGGTACTGTCACGCTCAGGCAGATACATACAAACCCGAGGACTACGAATGGTTAACTCCAGGACTAGAAATTACAAAAACGGCTGAAAACCTATTCTGAAAGTGTCATGGTGCTTAGTGCTTGATCCCAACTCACTATAATTTGGTTGAATAATTTCTCCTCGATCCACTCCATCTAATGTTTGAACGTATGACCATTCTTTATTATGCTGCCAATAATATACAGATGCTCCAAGAACTGAAGCAAGTAGGAGTAACGCTTGAATCATTTTACTGAAAGTTTCAAAATTTAAACTGAAAAATTCCAACTTCTGCAACAGAAAACGGACACGAAATGAACAACTGAATGAAGAAACAAGCCGAATTTTGTGTTATAAACGAGTGCGTTTTAACTGAATGTGAGATTAGAATCGGATCTATCCTGAACTCGACAAAAAAACTGCCAAAAAGTGAGGGAAAAAACGGTGTGGATCGGAAAGATGAAACTAAAAAGAGGTTGTAGAAAGAGACGGAGAAGAAGACACTGTGGGCGGGTTTATCAAAAGGCCAGGAAAAATTGAGAAGAAACCGAAAAGAGACGGAATGAAAGTGCATAGAGAGAGAAATGGATAGAAGGAAAAGAATCGGAGACGGGGATGATTGGGAAGATGAAGCAACGCAGAAGACACGACAACTAGCAGGATCGCGTTTTATGCTAAGGAGATGAAGCGGCGGGACGACGAGAAGGAGAAGAGGAGACGTGTTATTGTATGTTAGGAAAGATACGTTCGTCAGGCTTTCTTTCCTTTTCCGATAGTGTATTCCAATTCATGTTTCGTATTCCAATTTAGATTTTGAAAGATTTTGAAAGATTGTGAGTTGAAACTGCGCACGCTTGCGTGACGACGACAAAAACTGAACACGATGTGAAACTTTCGAACTTTCCCAATTATTTCCCGTTTTGGACTGGATCCGTTCAACCTAAATTCCTTCAAAACGAACTTCCTTTTTAACAAATAATTTTTCGAATCCCTGAACTTCTTTTTGAATTTATTTGTTATACTTTGAGTGGTGTTGGATCATAGTTGCAAGAGTTGTTGAAATGAATTCAATCAAGAAAATCCAATCATGTTTTGTACCTGAATAATTTTTGGTGAACAAGTTTCTGTCTGCTCGGATATTTTTAGGAATCAGTGTGTAGGGTGGTGTCGTGCGATGTGTGAAGTTATGATGAAGTATCGGAATTTTGTACTTGGAACAGAGTTATTATACAACTACGGCACGGCCTCCAGCGGAGGCCCTTTCAATGCACTGCGCACAGTACTTTGAGAGGGCCTCTGTGGGAGGCCGTGCTACGGTAGGCACAGTGAATTCTGCAAAAATGTGAATAAAACTCTAAACATAAATACAGTACTACAGTACCCCCAACAGATGAAATACATGGTTAAAGAAAAATAATTACATTCCAAGCCAAGTGAAACATTTGTGGAGCTGGGAAAACTTGAGAACTTTTTACCAATGAAATAAAAATCAAGAAAACTAAAACTGAAATTCAAAAGGGTTGCAAATTGACCTCGGTGCCCGGAAATCTCAACAATATATTATTCTTTCCGGTAGGAATGCTTCATGACGGTAAACATAAATATTTCCGAATATAGGCCTCTGTTTATTTTTTCTTTCTCTCTTTATAAACACTTTTGTATGCTACAATCCCTTCTTTTCCTGATTTCCGACCGAAAACCACAACACTTTTTTCAGGGAACATATTATCCAATAAAGTTTACACAGACATCGAGATTTCGAAGTTTTCTCTATTTCGGAAACTTGGTTCTATTTTGAATTAATTCAGATAAATAATTGCAGAGCTATTCAAGATACAGTACTCCCAAAATATATCTATAATTTATTCATCAAGATAACACAGTGATGCGTCGAGAGAGCAAATAAGATTGGATCCACACATATTGATTTACTCGTTTAGTCTGTCTCGTCATCTACAAGAAACCGTACACACAGAAAAAAGGATTTCTCAGATGGACCTCATCCTTCTTTTAAATAACGTCATGAAGTCTCAATTAATAAAACCAATTTCTGAAACAGAAATGAGAATTTTAAGCTTGCCGACTGTTGTTCAAAGAGAAATCTTTGGACATTTTAAGCTTGAAGAGCTGTTATTTTTATCTTTCTGTTCCAAAAGATTCAAGTATCTAATCCAATCAATTCAAGGACATCGGCTTAAACAGATTGAAACAATCACGTATACTTTCTCCCGTGGAAAGTTCTCTATTGGAGCAGGAACGCTGTTCCATTTAACATTGTATGAAGGTTATTCGTGTATAACGCCGATGGAATTATTTGGAATGAGCCGTGAGACACCATGCTGGTAAGTATTTCATCGATTCGATTGTTTTGACTGTTGTTCACAAGCTATGCTTGTTCTCACAGTCTTAGTTTTCGTGATACATACATGCTATGGATTTACAATGTTTTGATATTACAGTTGGAATCGTTCGCCCTCCTGCTCACTATATAACTATGATGGGAAGAGAAGAGATTCCATTATCCAAGGAGTTCACTCATACATTCAACAATTCTTCGGACCGTCTACATACTATGAAATCGAGAGCTTTAACGAATTGCCAACGAGCCTTGAAAATATCAGACGCAGTTACATATTTTTGCCTGACAACTCAAAACCTAAAGAGTTGGAAGCATGCTTCAAAAAATCTCCAATCCAGCAATATGTTTGGCTTGAAGGTCGTTTGAACGGCAATCTGAGTTCGAATTCTGTGATTTATAAAACCGAATACTTGGAGGTTGACCATTTCAGAATTGGCGATTTTTTGATCCACTTCAAGGGAGACTATCTTCGTTGTAATCACACATCTCTCGATAATACTGAAATTGTCGAATTCCTGAATGCGTGGAAATCCAACGAAAGATGTAAAAATTTGAAAGTTCTCACTATCTATTCTATGTTTGACTTAGACAAGAACGAAATATTGGGGAAAGTTGGTCACAAATCATTGAACCCATGGGAGTTCGTCGAGTGGGACATACGGTTCGTTTTTTTCTTAATTGAACTGACGTAAAACTTATCTGAATTTCAGCGATGATAATGGAGGAGACAATATTACTACTACAACTACTCGTGATTATTTAATAAGGGAAAGTGATGGAAAACGAGCATATGTAAATATTACACCAAAAGTGGTGTATCTTGCTGTTTTTGGTTCAACTGGGAACTACATTAAGTTCTAACTATATTAATCTGAAAATATGAAAAAAACTACTTCAAAAATTTCAATAATCCTTCACTCACTGCTTTGTCTCATTTTTCAATGATTTTTCCGCTTTCAATTTCCTTACTACTGTTGTATACATTTTTTGAAGTTTTTGAAGTTTTTTTTTTCAATAATGAAGACACATAACTTTTTGCTTCAAACTCAGAACCGGCTCTTGCAGAAAAATCTAGATTTTGCTGTAAATGTGGCTGAAACTAGTTCGATCGACAAAACTTAATTTGATTTTGGACCTGAATAAATTTTGTTGCACCAGTTTATGTCTGATAGTTAACTCGGATATTTTTAGTCGTTGTGTAGGATGTTGTCACTGGAGATTGATTTTCTGACTGGGCCAAGTTTTAAAAGGAACTGCTATTTTCTTTCTCCCAGATCAAAAAACATTCGATAGTTTTTTTTCTGGGAATAAAAACAAATTCTGGGAAAACTCAAAACTGCTAATTATTTATTTCAACTTCCGTTTCGAACACTATCATTTGGTCTTGATAAACTACTGGACACCAAAGACACATCGCCAACTGATATGTTTCTTGGAAAGAAAATGGATTGAAGTTTTGATTTCGCCAGATGAAAAAGTGGTCGATTGAACAGAATCATTGCCAATGTACTCATTGCCCCGTGGAGAGATGCCAATACGATAGCCACGTATCCAACTTCTGGGAATTCAGGAAATGGTTTTGATTTGACTTCATGAGGAAGCACTTACCGTTACCCTCGAAATGGAAAATAATTGAAACAATATAAATAAATAACGGGAATCCCATCATGACTCCATGAACACCAATTTGACAGAATAAACTGACAAGAAACGATCGATGCATTGCGATAGTTCTCATAGATGACTGAGATTCTTTGACCATTTCATCCAGGGCTAAGAAGGAAACAACTCCCATTGTTGCACATAAAAATGAGCCGAGAATTGTAGAAGCAAGAACAGAAACGTTGAAAAGATGGATTGGCTTGATGCCATCATTTGTGGTTTTCGGAAGTGTTATTGCAGAAGTACAAAGGAGTTCCGGGTACTCGTTTATTATCTGAAAGCAAAAAAGAGAACTGAAACTTCAAAAGGTTAAGAAATACCTCTAGTTTCTGTTTGTATTTAGTTTGTTCAAACATTCCAGTGACACAAAGTCCCAAAAAACAGAAGGTGCACCCGGAGAATACAACGAGGGTATGTCGGCCACCTTCAACAATTGAAGCAGATTTCCTGACCCATTTTGAACAGAGATTGTTGGTTGAAATCAACTTGAACCGGTAATAGAGTAGTTCTAGAATTGACCATCCAGTAGAAGCGATGAAGAAATAGAATATGAAAAACATAAAGAATCCATTTATATATGTGAAAAAGAATGCTCCGGTCATTCGTAAAGTGGGATACGGTAGGTAGAGAACAGGTTTCATGACGACAGATAGATGAAGTTCAAATAGGAAATTGCTGGAATGAAATTCATTGGATAAGGAGATAGGGATACTGTAACTCAACTTACCTGACAACATGAGTGGCCAGATACTTTTTGTAGATCTTGAAATTCGGAGACTTCTCTTCATATAAGGTATAAAAAGCCATAACATAAATAGGAAATGCAACTAGATGAGCACCAGTTAACCCATAATTGTATCCTATTGGAGCAGGTTTCTTGCACATCTCTCTATTATCATAAATGAGATTCATCCACTCATCGAATGACCGGGAAAGAATTGAAACTTCGGGGAAGAAACTCATTTTTCAAGAAGATAGAAATCATCTAGATATAGAGATCTCCTTGAAAAAGTACATAAAAGTATTGTGTATACTCACACTAGAATTGAATTATAAATTGTGGGTTTCAAGGAAATTGAATCTCATTCTTTTCACGTTTCATATTCTGCATAATTGAGATCTTTGTTCGCAAAAGATCTGAATAAGTCTGAAACCTCGAAGATTAAAAGAGCAAAAAGTGGAACTGCACGATGGAAATGGGAGGACATTCAGAATTTCAGAGAGTTTCCAATTTTAATATAGAACAAATAAACGTGAACTTACAGAACCGATAAATAAAAATTCTTATTTTTTCGTGAAATCAAAATTCAAATTACATCAGTTTCAATAAAAGATTGTTCCCGATGTTTCTATTGCTTCAGTTGCTCATATTTTCACTTTTTCTCAACGGTCCATTGGCGCAAACATGTCAGAAAGATATGGTGTGGTACTTCCATTTAGAAATATAAATCTCAATTTTCAGGATTGTATCACTACAATTTCCCTAACTGAAAAAACCTGTTCTTTCCTGAGTGTCTCCTCCAAATCAGTCGACTTCAACAAAACGTCATTCCATCAACTTGCGGAAAATATGAAAATAGATCAAATTGATACTCCACAATGTTACATGTCTGCAGGAGGAAAAGGAACAAAACTGTTAATCGAATGTTTCTGCAGTCGAGCATTTTTTGCTGGATGTCTGAGTTCTGGAGCAATGGCAGAAGCACTGTATCAATGGCGTCGTGATCACGAGAGTACTGTTGATGAGCACACGAAAGATGTGAATTTGGAATTCGAGAATAAAGTGGATTGTATTCTGAAAGGATTCCAAAAATATCAATTACGTATTGGCAGTGAGTATATATATTCTTTGTCCCTCTCTTTATTTCTGTTATTTCAGATTTCGCTCCTGCACAAAAACTCTGGGATATAACATGTAAAGATAACGCAATCATGGAAGTGAAAACAACCCAATCCTTGCCATTGAAACCGCTT
The DNA here is from genome assembly GCF_010183535.1 of Caenorhabditis remanei. NCBI lineage: Eukaryota > Metazoa > Nematoda > Chromadorea > Rhabditida > Rhabditidae > Caenorhabditis > Caenorhabditis remanei. The sequence continues at coordinate 7,087,053 of NC_071332.1, forward strand.
GCAAAAAACACTCGATTAGCCATTGATTTGAGGTGTGGAAAACAGGGGAAAGCACTGCCGACGGTTTATTGTTCGGAGGATTACTGTCATAATGAAGAGGTGCATGTCACCGAAAATACGCTGATCCCATTGAGAACTTATGTGAGTTTTGGAGAATTTCCTTATCAGATAACATTTAATATTTCAGTCATTGATCATGAGATCCATCCGCAACGGGAAAAGTATCCAATCGGGATGCAAGCAATCGACTTCTTTGCAAGAAACTCAATGTGTCTTGACTGCATTCCATTCGATTGTTGAGAACTTTTTATATCAGAATGGCACACAAAGGACAGCTCCTCCATCGGTTATACAAATTGGAATGAGTAGAGCAAAGCTGAAAACAAATCAATCTGAACCTGAAACTTCTCTCAAAAGCATTATCTCTTGGCTCTTTGGTTTGGCGTATTTCATTTCTTTCTTCTTTATGTGCATCATTCCACTATGCTCTTGTGGTTGGTTTCTCTTTTTATTTCCGATATAATTGATCACATTAATTTAGGAAACGAACATCGGAACGAACTAGGTCACTTTTTGAATCCAAATCTGAAAGATATTGAGGAAATACTATTAGCCGATGCGCATAAAAATGAAAAACCGATATTTCCTGTGAAGAATTTGGATGAACCGAAACAGGAAATTATCGACGTGGCAGTAACGACGAATTCTCAAATGGGTAATATCACTGATTTGGGATCAGAAGGACCCACTGGACCTGGTGGAGGATCGATAAGTTAGTGACACCATCTATTTATACTCTAAATTCGTTTTCTTTCAGAATCTCTGAAAAAAGATTTGAAAAGTGGAGAAGACGGGAAAGATCTGTCTGCCGATGCTGCAGTGTAGAAGTTTTGTCATAATTTTAAACTACTTCTTTTCTTTTTTTAAATAAAAATAAATAGTTTTGAAGTGAAGAGCTGCTCTTGAAATGAAAAAAAATCTTGATAAAAACTGTGCAAGCATTTCGTGGCTGTGTTCGCGGACCGGGCACCAGAGTTGACGACAAAAAACTACTGGAATTTTTAATGTGGCTGAAATCAATAGCCGAAGTTCTCTGTTCTTGTTGTTTTCCTAGGATGTTTCATTTGCTATATTTTTCTATTCTTCTCATTATTTACTTTTTATCAACTGTCAGCATTTTTAAAAACATGGTTCTTACAGAAGTAAATGCCAGTCGATGCGAAAAAACTGGTTAAAAAAGCCAGTCAACACCTGAAACCAGTGGAAAAGCTGGATTGTGAAACCCCAAGAAACACGACAACAGATGGGTAAATTATCTACCAATATGGTTCAAATTACGAATGGTTTTCTTATTTTCAGAGAAACAATAAAGTTCGACTACATGTGGGCGACCCATCTCAGCGATGAGGACTTTGAATGGGCGTTTGCTCTTTTCAAAGCAAACATGTACGAAATGTACCATATGTCACAATGGGGATATGATGAGAATTCAAAGCGAAACGAGCTCCGCGCAACAACATCTCGATTCATCATCGCTCTCAATTCAAAAGGAGAGAAAATTGGATACACAACGTACCGATTTGTCGTAGATCACAATATTCCAGTGGCTTACTGTTGGGAGCTTCAAATTCTTCCCGATTATCAAAACAAAGGAATCGGCGGAATGATGCTCGACACACTGGAACGTCTCTCCGCGAAGTAAGTGGTTTTTATAAAATTAAAACTTAATTTGAAATGTTTCAGAACGAACATGACAAAGGTGATGGCGACTGTCTTCCTTTACAACGCTGCATCGCTCGGATTCTTCCACAAGCACGGATATGTCAGTGACGTTACGTGCCCCTCTGACGATTCTGGTCTGGATTACGCGATTCTGTCGAAAGAGACACCTTCTTCTTGATCTCTATCAATTACTTATTTTACATATTTCAAATTGCTTATACAACGGTTTTCTCAAAGTTCGTGTATTTTTGTTATATTTGTTCTATTCTTCAAATTAAAAACATTTATTTTTGTGTTCTACTTTTCAATTTATTTGTGTTTCTATTTCACAACTATACCTATTTTTAGATAATACGCTTGTATATGTATATCAGCTTGTCGATGAAAAAGGGAATGAGAGATTATAAGAACGGAGAGAGTAGTAAAGAAGGAACTTTTGATGTTATTTTACTTCAATTTGCTCTATTCCTTAATCCTCCGGTCTCGAAATTTTATTCCTTTCTTCCAATATTCTTGCCGGATTTATCCTATATATTTTTTAAAGCTCGACTATGCCATTACCATGGGCCCAAAAAGAGGAAGAAGAAACAGCTACAACGGAACCTGTTTTTCGAGGAAACGTAGAAGCGCCAGTCATCAAAAATCCAGTGGCTATTGAGCAGCTTGATCAGTTTTCCTACCGCAAAAGTGAGTAATTCAATCATAATTATTAGCAAAAAGACGACATTGAGAATACTATTACAAGAACCTAATTAATACAGATAAGTATCAAAAAATTTTCAGATTGCGGCACTCTCTTCAAGAATCGAGAAACCGTTTCTTCGGCGAAAGTGAATTGCGACCGTCTCGATGAATTCTGCGAACAAAACATTGTAGTCCTCAACAATGACAGCTCTCAAGTCTCAGATGACTACGATATCGATAAAGATCTGAAAACCTCGATTACAGACGAAAGGCTGTCAAAGAACTTGATCCGAGTCAGTATCAAATCTCTGAATGCAGTCCAGAGGAAATCAGTGAGAGTAATTCGTGATGGATTGGGATTGATGGTCGAGGCCCCAACTGGAATCGGCAAAACGTACGCTTTCTTGATTCCTGCAATCGAAAAGGTTATTGAAGAGAAAAGAAATCGCTCCATTGAGCCGAAGAAACCTGCTCCTATTGTATTGATTATTGCTAACACCGGAACTCTCGTGAAACAAGTCTACGATAGATGTGAATTAATCCTCGGATTGAAATGCATGGATGATGTCGAACCGATGCATGATGTCAAGATCGACATGCTGATCGCTGAGCATCACTTTACCAGAGGTTTGAAAAATTGAAAAAAAAAAGATTGTAAAGAACACGATTCTTCCAGACGCGTGCGACATTGCTTTTGCCACAATGGGCAAGTTGAAAGCAACCATAGAAGCCGGAGATGTCATCCTAGATAATTTGAAGATGATCATTCTTGATGAAGCAGATAAAATGATAGACCCCATGGCATTCGGAATGGATATTGATAATATTATGAACAAGTTGAGTGAAGAAGTCAAGGAGAATCTCCAAGCATGCTTCTTCTCAGCTACTTATCCGAGAGATTCCGACGGTTCCATTGCGTTGACAACAATACAAGAGAAAATGCTCGGTGACAAACCATGGAGGCTAGTCTATTGTCCGAGAATGCCGGGTTATATAACTCAAAAAGTTATAAGACTACCGAGACCTACAAAAGACATAGCTTCTCATGACTGGATTGTAAAGATGAATGTCATTCGCAGTCTGATAGATAAGGATCTAGAAGAAACTAACTGCAAGAAAGAGGGACCTTACGAACAAACCATTGCTATTTTCTGTGAAACTGTTGGACGAGCCGCACAAGTCGCCACTGCGCTCCGTTTGCTGGGATACAACTTTTCACCTCTTTGTAGGCTTCTCACGAAGCAACAACAAGCTGTCACAGTCAACGATCTGGAGTTCAAGCGAATTCACGGAGTCGTTTGCACAAATATCATGTCGCGAGGAATCGACGTGTCATCCATTAAACATGTGAGTGTTAAATATCAATGTTATTCATCGCCGGCTGTATCTTTTCAGACAATCATCATGGAGATGTCGAACCAATTTGATACATATAAGCACCGTATTGGACGTGTCGGACGGGACGGAAATGGAGGTACTGCGACCGTATTGATTGATCATAATACACTGCTCAATGGACGCTCGGCTGCTATCATTGATCAGTTGTACACATTCATGGATCAAAGCGAACAAGAAATTCCCGAATGGTTGAAACAATGGTTCAGATCGCGTCACCCACAGGATTTTGATTATGCGTAGTGAACAAATTAATTATGCGTAGTGAACCATGCTTTAAAATGTATCTCTTAATCTATTTTGTATTTTACCTGCCATGAGGCTACAATTTCTTATGTATTTTTGCTATTATCAATAAGAAAGTACGCAGTTGGTGGAGGATGCCATCAAAAACTATTAATATGAGACCCTCGGTAACCGATCCTCTATCAATTAAAGGCAGATAATTGGTAAAAATCTAAATGATCCGACTATTTTTTTCATGCTCTGTTCACTTCTTTTGCCCAGACCACCTTCCTTGAGAAGCCGCTTCCATTTGGAATTGGGAAATCCCAGAACCATCGGAACAGATGAATCTCCTTATTAATTTTGAGCAGTTTGAAGTTTGAAGCTTCAGAATGATAATTCAAAGGACGCGAAAGAAAACTTGTTAGGAAGCCACAATGCAGAGAGCAAAAAGAAGAAATTTAGAGCACTTTTTCTATCTGTAGATGTCTTCTAATGAACTCAATCGTTAACTTCATATTCTAGCAACCAGTGAACCTGACTATCATATAGCTCTTTATTAATTAAAAACATAAATTGGCGAGCAATAAACCCAAACTGGCTGCTCTAATAAATAAATAAAACAATCATTTAACCCGAGAGAATAGGAGAGACTTGAAGGCGCGGGGGGATTGTGATGGGACGGCGGGGTGCTGATATAGAACGAGTAGAGAAGACATTTATAGCTTAGAGCTCATCATGGCCTTCTTCCTCTTCCTTTTCCTCCTCCTCATCATCGTCCTTCTTGGCCTCCTTTTCCTCCTCAGCCTTCTTACGAGCCTCCTCCTCAGCCTTACGAGTTTCTTCGTCGGCCTTCTCCTTCTTTTCCTTTTCAACAGTCTTCAGCTTGTCGAAGGTCTCGGCGGCGTGAGCCTCGGCCTCTTCAACTGAATCGGTGATGATGACGTTATCGAAGATGGTTCCAGACTTCACCTGAAAATTTGTGAATTAGAAAATAGAATGCAAATGAAATTTTGTTCTTACCTGCCACAAATCGAATCCGATGGCTCCCCAGTTATCGTAAGCGTAAAGCTCATCATCAGGTGTGTATTCTGGGTTCTCGATTTCTGGGTGGATCCATTTTCCCTTGTAAGCTGGGTTCTTGATCTGCTTTGGCTTCCACTCTCCCTTGTATTCTGGGTTATCGATCATTGGTGGCTCCCACTCTCCGTCCATCTCATCATCCCAGTCTTCTGGCTTCTTGGCATCTGGATCTGGGATGTGCTCTGGCTTCTCCCAGTCTTCTGGCTTGACATCTTCGGCGTCATCGATGTACTCACGCTCGTCCCAGTCTTCTGGCTTCTTTGCGTCTGGATCCTTGATCTTCTTGGCTGGGAGAAGGTCCCAGTCCTCCTCGAGCGATCCGGTTTGAGCGCTTTCTCCGTCAATCTTGACCTCATAGGTGTTGTCAGAGTTGAGGATAAGGGTGTAGAGGTGGGTGAGTTCGTCACTCTTGCAAGTGATTTCCTTCTTGATGAGCTTGTTCTCTCCCTTGTAGTTGAGAATGACGTGGACGCGGCGAGTTGGTCCGCAGATATCTGGACCGAACATCACGTTGTATGGGGTCTCTCCGTGGAAATCAGCCAAATCAGCATCACCTCTCATGACCTATAAAGAGATTATTAGAATTTTATATTGAAATATCAACGAGGTACTCACCTTGACGTAACCACCTCCGCAATCGATTCCTTGCTCGTGCTTGACGGTGTATTGGATGACAAGGGTCTTTCCTTTGTTGGAGAACTCCTTGTCGAACTTGGCGGCACGAGAGTAGAACTTGGCATCTTGGCTAGTCTTGATTCCTTGATCACGGGACTCAACATCGAAGAATTTTCCGGCGGAGAGCTTGAAAGTTCCGAAGTCATCCTTGTGCTTCGATTGAACCCATCTCTTTTCCCATGAGGCGTCGTTGAACTCTTCCTTGAAGTAAACTTCGGCCGTTACGGCGGCGACAATCGCTAACAGGCAAAGGGATTTCATTTCGTTTCCGATAAAACGACACCAAGTTGATTCTGTAAAAAAAACGGTTTTGATTTTGAAAGGGTACCAAAATAAACGAGAAATTGAGATGCGCGGTGAAAACAACACGACAAAAACGATAAAACCAATTCCAGGAGAAGGGAACTGAAAACAAACCCTTGATAGGAGCAAAACTGAAACTGATGGTGTACTGAGCTCGACTGCGGCATCCACCGAGTAAGTCGACGTGTCTCTTGCGTGGCTGACACGGCTCGAGGTGCGGCGCGTTGATTGGCCCACGTCTGCCTGCGACCAATCAACGCTCGCCACACATCTAAAGAAGGCGGGGCAAAACCAACGCGAGGCCACGTCGCGTGTAGGCCTCGCACTGCGAAAAGTGGACGAGAGAGTATGTGAGTGGAAGAGACGCATAAAGAGCATTCGGGATAAGGCAAGAAGAATGACCTTGGCAGTTGGACAGCAGGCCAACAGAGGGTTTTATGATAGGATCAGCAAAGAGATGGGTCATCGAACAGAAGATGAAGACTATGGGAAAAAAACAAATGTGTGCTAGCGTTTTGTCGCCGTTAGAGCAGTATATTTCAGTTATGCGGATTTCAATGCTTCCCTAATCGTTTCAAATCTTTATCAGAAGGATTTGAGTAGTTAACACATCAATAAGTTGATTAGATGAAAATATAACTGTTTCTGTTACCCTAATTTTCAGAAGAAAAATAAAGAAACTACTAGAAATCACAAACCAGGAAACATAGTGGCTGCAATTAAAAAAATAGCAAAAAGGGAAACTAGAGAAAAGAAATAGAGTGACAACGTTGAAAAACGCGCTCATCGAGTGAAACGAACATCTGGGTTGTTCAAACCCGGGCTCGCATTTATTTTCGCGCCGATCATTTGTGTTTGCGTCCATTGCGGTCTTTTGGTTGTCGACCGTAGTACTTCTGGAAGTTTTAGCTCTTGTCTCTATTGCGACTACTGAAATTCAACGGGATAATAGAATATTTCCACAGTTCAAAGTTTTCGTTCTTATCAATTGATAAGTGCAGTAAACTGTCCTTATCATATGGTTCTAATAAAAGTACACCACCCTTACTTGATATCATTACAAAGCCTGAAATAGTTTTAAACTATGATTGTTAAATTAAACGTTTGAAAAAGTGCATATTTTATTAGTGATTTTTCTCGACCGATACTGCAAGGTACATTGCAAACAAATCCGCAATGAAAGTAAACACAAGTCTTCTCAAATATTTATTTGGGGGAGGGGACTGGTCAAGGAAAAACTGAGAGTTACTCGTTAGCCACGTATGAGTTCCACTGTTTTGTCGCACTCGCAAGCCACACGGGCTCGGCTCACCTGAAAAATAAGGTTTATCTGTTTTGTAAAGTTTTCAACTTACTTCAGAACTCCATGAAACTGCATTTCGAACGAAGAGACGAAGTCGATCACAAGTTGAAGTGAGATAAGGAAATCGGTAAATTACAGCGAAGTTGGAATTGTGTTGTCTGGAATTGAAAACAATTTCTCGGAAGTTAAACCTAATCTACGACAAAGGGAAATAGCTACTTTTTGGCATACATGCTATTAATTTCCTGTCACATTTCTAAAAACTCTTTAAAAAAAGCAACAGACATACACCGGTGTCTTTGTAATTTCCGGACAAAACTCGTTTGTTGAAATCCCAGAATACTTTTGTAATCTGCTCAACTCGTAATCCATATGCCCCATATTTCTGTTGACTGTTGTGTTTTTCCATGGAAATACAGTGACTATTTTGGTCTCTCCTCCTGCACATTTTCCGGTGGTGATACTGAAAATTGTTTAGATTTGATTTGGAATAAACTAAATTTGAAACTTACACATGATCTCTTTGAGGAGGTCGAGGAACTAGAGAAGCAAAAAGAGGAAATTGAGAAAGAATTGGAGCAAATCCACTAAATATTGGATTGCTCGGAAGAGTTGGAAGATTAGGAAACATTTGAACAGAATGACAACTATTCACCTGAACTCTTTTTACTTGATTAATTGAATAGAGCATTAAGACAACTAACACAGTCAATGCACATCTCGAGAATATAAAATCCAAGAGTAAAAATAACAGAAACTTTCATGGAAATATGAAAAACGACTAAAAGAAGTAGAAGAAGTACAAGGAATATTCAGAAAACTGTTCATAGTTTGCACTATTTGCCTGGAAAATAATCATAAATTGATCATCTGAAATACATATATACAGTAGTGGGAATCTGTAAGCGTACAAACATGTGTATTACGTAAGAAAAATAGATTGATGCATCAATCTATTGATGTGGAAAAATGGTTTTTTGGTCAAATGTTCAGAGTTTGGAAGAATTTGGAGATTTGGAAATACTTGAATATTGCGTAATACCGGAACTGTATCTCGATACTTTTAAGGCAAATACTCATTGACTACGGTACTCATTGCCTACGGTTACTCATTGACTACGCTGTCTCATTGCCTACTCATACTCATTGCCTACGGTCAGCTCATTGACTACGCTTGGCTCATTGCCTATATATACTCATTGCCTACGCTTGACTCTTTGACTACGCTTGGCTCTTTGCCTACTCTTGCTCATTGCCTACGCTCGGCTCATTGACTCCCTTTTTTTTACTTTATAGCAGAGATTTTGGAACTGGTAATTGGTGAATACCTACACTTTATATATAGGTTTCTGGTTAATTTGAGATTTGTTGTTGGGACATAAGAGCATGTGTTTCCCAAGATTGTGAAGTACAATCTAAAGTAGTCGAAGAAGGGTCCTGATCATAGAATAAGTTGAACCAGTGGGTAATTTTCGGAGCTCTGATAATGGGTACTTCAGTGGGATTATCATAGGGTAGATCAAGTCCAATGTCTTGTACTGAAAACAAAGAAGCTCTCCCTCTTCTTTTCTTCTTGCAGTAAGAGGGTACCTCTATCTGGCAGCAATTCTCTGGATGACTCATATACTACTACATTTATCTACTTTCCTATATTTGATAAATAGCCAATACCTAAATTATTCCTTGGTTAAATTATTTCATATTTGAACCCTATAGTTTCGTATGTAAACTCTATAATTACCCATTCAGATCGTATAGGTTCGAGCTTACAAAGTTCTGTCCAACTCTAGAACTTTTAATTTAAAAAGAAAAGCCGAATCCGGGGGGTACACTCGGGGACCTTCTCTTGTCAGAACTCATTGAAGTTGAATTTAACTACCTAATTCAGATTTTTCCAGATTGTGTCCTAATTTTAGACAAATGATTTAGTTAAAGTTGTTGTGAATAGGGAGCGATTGAACAATCATAACCAGAAATAATAGTAATTCTAGGCTTTACAGCTGTGTATTATCCTATCCAAAAACATTGCCTGAATCACGCAGCTCCCTAAATAGAAGTTGAGTCCACAATGAAATAACTTATACAGAAACCTACGCCATCAAACATCTGCATTGAGAGTTGACCTTCAGGATAATGGTATCAGTTTCTAAATTGCGTACTCCTTATTGTTATTGCAAACTTTCATGAAACGTTCCTTGGGCTCGTGTATTCACCAATTACCAGTTCCAAAATCTCTGCTATAAAGTAAAAAAAAGGGAGTCAATGAGCCGAGCGTAGGCAATGAGCAAGAGTAGGCAAAGAGCCAAGCGTAGTCAAAGAGTCAAGCGTAGGCAATGAGTATATATAGGCAATGAGCCAAGCGTAGTCAATGAGCTGACCGTAGGCAATGAGTATGAGTAGGCAATGAGACAGCGTAGTCAATGAGTAACCGTAGGCAATGAGTACCGTAGTCAATGAGTATTTGCCTACTTTTAATGCTTTGTTCAGTTTCCAATACACAAGTTATTCGGGAAGATTTCCAGGTTAATCGTTATGCCATCTAAGGAATCACACTCTGATCCAGAACCCGATTCCATCGAAAACAAATCGAACATCTCTCCATCCTATCTTCTCTAGACACATTGAAACATTGCATTATGCATGTGTTATGTGTCCGAATTCATGACTAATAAACATCACATAACACATGATACGGAGGAAGCTTCTCGAGAAAGAAACTCGTTATTTTCTCGAATTCGTCAATGGAATGATGTACATAATATGTTCTTTTGGAACATAAGAACATGTGATTTTCCTGAAAAAAGTGGGTGATCTTGATAGATCAGATTGTTTGATAAAGAACTTCTGAAATGACGTTCAGGTCTTCTGAATGTTACCGGTAGCAGCTTACCAAATTACAGTAACCTTTCTACAGTATTCTTTATACAAAAATTGCAAAACCCCAGAAATTGGTCTTCCTACAGTTCATAGTTCACTAGAACTTTCTAGAAGTTTCTCCACTCTCCATCATCATCATCATTCCTCTTGAACAATTAGCTGGAGAAGGGTGTGTTGGTCAGTCACTATCCGTCATTCAGTCAAAATCCGCACCGCTTCCTTTTCACGCAACTTTCACTCGTTCCGACCCGTACCAACACAACATTGCATAATGCGTACGCACTGGGACGACGACGTCGGCGACGAATCCAACGATGTGGGGGATCACCCTCCCTTCGAAGCGTCGCGGACCGTCCGTGGCGACCGATGACCCCTTTTGCGGGAGGGCGCGCGCGCAACGGGAAGCAGTGAAATCAAGAGAATTAGGTCAGTGAGAGGACGACTTTCGTTTTCCAAATTTCATACTTTCTCTCTTCCCCCACACACCAACACACTTATACACCGGACACTTTCCCTCTCTCTTTTCGAGAAAACCTTTTGGCAACAAGAAGGTTCTGAAAGTAATTTACTTATGGCTTCATGTCACGAGCCATCCACTTTCAAGAGTCTTTGTGCTCATCCATCAACTCTCACAACTCCATTCGATGTTTCACCCTATTCCTCAGCTTTTCATCTTCCCATTCATCCAGCTCTTCTGTCGAATTCACATCTGCTACATCTGAATACTTATAACGTAAGTTTTGATTTCAGAGATATCTTTCTGATACATTTTTAATCAAGAGTTGACTACAGTAACCGAACGCCCTAGTTTTCAGCCAACATCCTATGATCCAACTGATCGACTCTTCGAACAAAACAATAATAACAGTGAGAAAGCTGAAGTAAGTTTGCATATTTTTTACTTCAACTCCACATTCTAAAATTTTCAGTCTTGCTCATCCCGAGATAGTAGTCATGACTCATCATCCCCCACCTCAACAGGAGGAAGCAGTCGGGATAATGTGATTGTGAGAAACGAATCAAAAAGGAAGAAGGTAGGTCATTTTCCCTTTGAAATAGAGAAACTAAACCTTTGATTTGCAGGATCAAGTAAAAGATGAAGCGTATTGGGAGCGTCGACGAAAGAACAATGATGCAGCAAAAAGAAGTCGTGATCAGCGGAGAGTAAAAGAAGATGAAATGGCTTTGAGAGCAGCAAATCTGGAACATGAGAACATGTTACTTCGAGTTGAATTGGATCAGTTGAGAGCTGAGACTGACAAGTTGAGAACACTGATATTAACGACACCTTCGACGTCAATTACAGTGAGTAAAATTATTTGTCGAATTTCCAATTCTAAGCTGAAATATTCCAGATTCCTATACCATTACATCCAATTGCTCCGCTAACTCAATTAGCTCCTACAACTCTTCTCACTACACAATCTCCATCTTCAGTGATAACAACGAGTCAAATATTTGCACCTCTTCCTTTAAAAATCCCCACAACCCCTCCCCCATCATCGCTTCTTCGAAGTACAGTACTTGTTAGCAACTCTTCAAAAACTTGAATTGTTCTAAACATCCCTTTCCCCCACTTGTTTGTAATTATTGAATAGTCGAGCCAGTACTCCAAAAAATCGTGAATTTCTGTGATCAAATGAATTAACCGATGTAATGAAATAAACTGTAATAAGTCTTTCTATAAAACGTTCTCTTTTTATTAGAAACAACAATTATTTTTGAACACGCGCCATAATTATTTCTCGCGGTCTAGTATTTCACCTTGATGGCCTAGAATTCTCCGCAGTATGTAGATTTACGGGAGGCGTTCCTCGATTTTTGCAAACGTTGCCTTTCCATTTTTTTTGCCAAAAAGTTGTCGTTTTCTCTATTTTTCTGTTATTTTTTTCGATAGGAATTGATAAAATATCGATTAAACTTTCAGATGACAACACAACAAGCGAAGATATTGTGTTGTGGCGATGTAAACGGAAATTTCGTGGAGCTAATCAAAAAACTAACAGTAACCGAGAAAAAAGTGAGTTGTTAATATAAATGAAACAATATTAAAACTATGAATACTTGTAGAATGGTCCATTCGATTCGTTGTTCTGTGTTGGAGAATTTTTTGGTGACGACGATGAAGCAAACGAGAAAGTGATCAATGGCAATATTGAATTTCCTATTCCAACATATATTTTAGGTAAGGTTTCAGATTTAATTTAAAAAATTGCATGTTTTAATTTTCCAGGCCCCTCAAATCCACGGTACAGTTACCTCTATCCAGAAGAGTCCATCGAATTCTCCTCAAACCTGACATATCTCGGAAAGAAAGGACTTCTAAACACAGCATCTGGTTTACAAATTGCTTATTTAAGTGGTGTTGAAGGAACATCTAAGGAAATGAGTTGTTTCGATAAATCTGATGTCGAAGAGTTATTGATTCCTCTGGGCACTCAAGTCGGTTTTTCTGGAACTGACATTCTTCTAACCTCAATGTGGCCTACCGATGTTGCTCGTCACTCTCATAATCAACCAAGTAAACCACCAGCAGGATCAATATTACTAGCAAAGCTAGCCGCTCAACTGAAACCTCGTTACCATTTTGCTGGACTCGGAGTTCATTATGAACGACAACCGTATAGAAATCATCGAGTACTTCTGGAACCAGCAAGACACACTACACGGTTTATCGGATTAGCTCCTGTTGGGAATAAAGAGAAACAGAAATGGCTGTACGCTTGCAATGTGAAACCAATGAGAAAGATGGAGAAGGAAGAACTGACTGCTCAACCACCAAATGCTTCGGAGTTCCCATATCGAGAGTTACTCGAAGAAGTTGCTGCGAAGTGAGTTTTTATTCGTGATTCATATTTATTGCAATTATTTTTAAAGAGAAACCCTCGAACGGATGAATGGCAAAGGGCAGCGACCAGAAGGTTCACAGTACCGATTCGAAATGGGTGGTGGAGAGGATGGCGGAGGAAATGGAAGAAAACGATACAATGATGGCGGTAAGTATTTATTTGTAAACTTTTTTTTTCGAAAATTAAATAATGAGTCAGAATATTTTACACTAGAAAAATATTTAGGCTTGTTGTTGAATTCCCTCGAAAACAAGAACACCATGAATTGGTTTGTTTTGAGAAGCCAAAGTTTTCATGAAGACAGTGTACTCCTTGAGAGCTTCTTTGTACCGATTGACTGTTTCTTCATCAGAAAAGTCGCTGATTCCATGAGTTGGTCTAAAATTTGAAAATCAGTTCAAAACTTTTAGAAAGCTAACTCACTTCTGCTCCGTCTGCTGATAACTAGTTCTTCCCATTTGTTGCATTTGAGTGTTACTTGCCAAGTTAGTGATTCCAAAATCATTTTCATCAAGAGCGTTCTTGATAGATGATGCAACTGATCCTTCTAAAATCTTTTTCGGAAGATCTGGCTCAGCAGTGATCGGACGACCCAATCCAATTCCTTGAGTGGCGCCGTTCTGAATAGCTTCAACCATAGCTTTCACAGTTCTGAATCCACCGGTCAGGTAGACAACAGTATTCTTGAAAACTGGACGGATCTGAAAAATATATTTGTTGTTGTAAGTCGCATCTCGAAAATGATTTTGAAAAACTCACTTTCTCTGCGAATTCCAAGAAGAAAGCTTCCCGATTACGAGTAGAATCTCTCATGTGATGGAATGCCAACTTCTCATAAGTTCCACCAGATAACTCAACGAAATCAAAACCTTTATCTTCATAAACTTGACACATCTCCTTGGCATCATCTACCGTAGTTCCCTGCTCTTGGAATTCCACTGAGTTCGTCTTGATTCCCACAAGAAAACCGGTGGAAGCTGGAATTTCAGCACGAATAGCATCATAAATCTCAAGAATGATTCTTTGTCGATTCTCAATAGATCCTCCATATTGATCAGTTCTCTTGTTAGTAGTAGGAGAAGTAAATTGAGCAAGAAGGTATCCGTGGGCTCCGTGTAACTCAACACCATCAAATCCAGTCTCATAAGCAAATTTGGCAGCATACACAAATCTATCGATAACCTGAGTTTTGATTTGTTTGACACTCAATGGAACTGGTTGACCGAATGGGGTGAAACGACGTTCTCCAGTTAACTTGACATCAGAAGCAGACCATGGATTTGGTTCAACAGTAATAGGAGTTTGACGACCTCCATGGGAAAGTTGAACGATTGCAAGAGCTCCATCTTGTTTCATATTCTTGGCCCATTGAGAAAACAGAGCTCGTCTTTCTTCACCATCTCCTTCCTTGAAAATTATAGCATTTCCTGCTGACTCCAAGTTAGTCTGAAACAAGCAATAATTTGAAAACCTAAAATATGAACAAAGAAAATCAACTTACTGGATCAACAAGAACATTTCCAGTGAGAATGGTTCCGAACTTTCCATGACCCCATTTGTCATACAAATTCAGAATAAAGTTCGTTGGAAGTCCGTGCTTCTTTGGATTTTCCGGGTCATAAGTAGAGACCCGCTCGGTTAGCGCCGCTTTCAAAAAGCGGTTCTGAGCAGTCTTTCCACTACGGAATTTCAATTGCTCTCCGAGAATATCAGAAGAAACCGATAAATTATCGCAGAAACGTTTGGCAGTCATTTTCGTGAAGAATGAAGAACAAAATGTTACTCCCTGCCGTGTACACGGGTCAAATATAGTGCGTTTTTTGATCGGCCAGGTTGTTGGGCAAATAAGAAAAGTGCATATATACCGAGGAGACGGAGGCGGGCAAACGAAAATGCCGTCTAAAAAGATGACAAAGTCGGTTTTGTTACGATGTGGTCTAGTTGGTCGCGCAGAGAATGATGACAAATATGCACCTGGTTGCCTAAGAAACGAAGAAAGATGTATGATGTTTTCAGAATTTGTTTTTATGTAAGGCGAATTCAATCAAATTTTTATGACTGGGCACAAATTGAAAGAATGAAAGTATCAAGTTTCTACTCTGGTCTACAAGCCGATTATAATAAGAATCTAAATATTTCATTCTTTGAATGTAATAATAACGATGTGGTAGTTTCTAGAATTGCATCATTCGAAAAATCTAGTTGAATACGACAATAGGTTTCGGACGTTTTCCATCAGCGATATCTATTCCGGCTTGCACCAAATGATCAGCTAAAGCTTGACCAAATCTTTGAACTGTTTCATCGTTGCTGAAGTCGGATATTTGATCCATGATGCTGAAAAATGTATTCTATGGAATCAGAAGATCATTTTCATCACTCACTTTCTACCAGCATCGTTTAAACTATTTCTTCCCATCTGCTCCATTTGAGAATTACTTGCCATAGCAGTAGCAGCCATATCATTCTGATTGAAACCATCTTGTACCGCTGAATTTACAGAACCCTCCAGAATTTTCTTCGGAAGATCTGGCTCGGCTGTTATTGGTCGTCCGAGTCCGATTCCCTGAGTTGCATTGTTATTGATAGCATCAACCATTGCGAAAACTGTTCGGAAACCCCCGGTCAAGTAGACAACAGTCTTGTTGAATACTGGACGGATCTAAAACAATCACATCAAGTTAGTGTCACTAGTCAAAGTGTAATCGAATCAGACCTATTGAATTAACAAAGATCAGAGTATTAAAAAAAGAGAAAAAGTTCGAACCTGCTCAGCAAACTCCAAAAAGAACGCTTCTCTTCTTCTTGTTGATTCTCGTTCATAACAGAATGCCAACTTCTCATAAGTTCCGCCTGACAACTCAACAAAGTCGAACTCCTTGCTCTCGTAAACACGACACATCTCTTTCGCCTGTTCCAAAGTTGTTCCTTCTGCTTGGAATTCCACAGAGTTTGCTTTGATTCCAATCAAGAATCCTGTAGACGCAGGAATTTCCGCACGAATTGCATCGAATATCTCAATAATGACACGCTGACGATTCTCGAGGGATCCACCGTACTTGTCAGTTCTTTTGTTTGTAGTTGGAGAAGTGAATTGAGACAAAAGATATCCATGAGCTCCATGTAACTGAATTCCATCAAAACCACATTCGTATGCATATTTAGCAGCATAAACGAATCGATCTACGACTTCTGTTTTCACTTGTTCCGTAGTTAGCGGTTTCGGTTTTCCATAAGTAGTGAAACGAGCAGCAGAAACCAATTGAATATCAGAAGCAGACCATGGAGTTGGATTCACCAGTTCTGGTGTTTGCCTTCCAGCATGAGAAAGTTGCATTACTGCAAGAGCTCCGTCTTGTTTCATTATTTTCGCCCAGTGGCTGAAGAGAGCTCGACGTTCATGAGAATCACCCTCCTTGAAGACAATGGCGTTTCCAGCAGCCTCCAGATTGGTCTGAAAGCGAACATTTTATAAACTATTCAATTGAATAAACTTACTGGATCTACCAAAACATTTGACGTCAGAATCATTCCGAACTTTCCATTCCCCCACTTGTCATAGATATTCAAGATGGTGTCAGTTGGTAGTCCGTGTTTCTTCGGTTCTTGAGGAGCATAAGTCGATAGAATTTCGGTCAACGCTGCTTTCAAAAAACGATTTTGAGATACTCGGCCATTACGGAATTTCAGTTGTTGTCCAAGGATCTCAGAAGAGATGTTGACAGCATTGGGAAAACGACGAAGAGACATTTTTTGTCGATGTCAGAATGGAAACTAATCTGATATTTATACTACTGTCCTACGTTGACTACACTTCAAATACAAATAATACCTGCCCTTATCGCTGTCAAGATAGTAGTTTGTCTGTGTTTTGTAGGGCGTTGTTATATAAAGAGAGACGGAAAAGAAAATCAATGAAAAACTGTTCTCCAATCTTATCGAATACCAGCTAAGGATGGCGCGCCGTCGGCGCGTTTTATCACGGCTACGCCACTCGAGTTTACGTGAAAACTTATTACGATGATACCTTTTCGGAAATAAAAATAAAATGCCGACATTGTGACAGAGATTCAGACAAACTCCACATGTATTTTATATATAAGAATGGTAGAAAACGAAACAATTTCCTATTTCCAGGTAACGATGGACCACGAAACAAGCAACCAGCCGGACCATGTTGGTTCTGTCTCTCGAATGTTGATGCTGAGAAACATCTTGTTGTCGCTATTGGAAGTAGCTGTTATGCAGCAATGCCGAAAGGACCTCTCACAGATGACCATGTGATGGTGCTCTCGGTTGGACATATTCAGTCACAAGTATCTGCTCCCGTTGAAGTTCGAGATGAGATTGAAAAGTTCAAGAATGCGTTTACACTGATGGCTAATAAAGTTAGAGAGAAGTACATGAAATAACTAATATTTATTTTTATTTTCAGCAAGGCAAAGCACTGGTCTCATTTGAACGGAACTTCCGCACACAACATTTACAAGTTCAAATGGTTATGATAGACAAAACATCAACGAAAGCGTTGAAGTCATCGTTCACCTCCGCTGCCGCTTGTGCTGGGTTCGAGTTGGTGACGATGGGACCTGATGAGAATGTGAGTTTACTTTCAGAAGCTTGTTTAATATTTCGTTATTCAACCGTTTTCAGCTCCTTGACATGGTCAACGAGGGATGCCCGTATTTCGTCGCTGAGCTCCCAGATGGATCCAAATTGTTCACTCGAAACATGAAAGGATTTCCATTGCAATTCGGACGGGAAGTTCTCTCATCCACTCCGATTCTTGATTGTGAAGATAAAGTGGACTGGAAATCGTGTGTCTTATCGAAAGAGAAGGAAACGGAGCTTGTGAACAAGTTGAAGGCAGATTTCAAGCCATTCGATTTCACTGCAGATGATGATTCAGACTAAATTAATTTTTAATGATTTTGATCTTTCTCTTTGTCTTAAATTCAGAATTATATTTATTAACTTTTTCTGTCTTATTTCTCTTCTCTAATGATTGCCTCTTTTTTGCGTTTTCTCTGTGAAATCTATGGTTCGTCGTTTTCTCCGTCTCGCTGTGTCAAAAAGTGTACATTATTTTTTAATTATATTTATTGGTCAAACCATATTCTCTTCAATTTAGAAATTTCAGCTTCAAATGGAACAATTCTAAAAATTGGGCACAATAAAATAGGGGTCTGATGATGTGTCAAAAATGATGAAAACGGGATATACACATGGTTTGAATTGAATTGAATGAAAAAGAAAAACAATTTTGAAAGAATTCGTGAAGTATCAAAGAAATATAATATTTTAAATGGTCCTTTCGTTTCGTGTTTGTGGAAACTAATCTCGGCAAGGTAATACAACTAAATGGCGAAAACTACCCAATAAAAAAGTAAATGATTATAAGAAAAAATTAAAAAATTAAGCGAAAATGTTTCTACCGACGAATCGTTCTTCGTTGAGGAAGTGCAGCAGACGAGCCTGAATTCGGGAGAAAATTAGAAATTTCGATTATTTTTGGACAGAAAACATACAATATAGACTTGAACAAACATAGAAACGAACACAATTGAAGACGACGATGATGAGAGGAACAAGGACAACACTGAAAACAAAACACAAACAGTACGGATTTTTATTTAAAAAAGGAGTTTTGAAACATAGATTCTGGAACTGGAATCTGAATCAGTAGATCTGGAATTTGATATTTCGGATTTCAGAATCAGGAATTCTGGGTATGGAGTCGGATATTTTACGTTCGAAATTAGGAATCTGGTTTTCAGGATTTAGAGTCATGAAATAGGATTTTTTAAAATTAAATTCCTGATTCTTGAAACTCCAATACTGAAACCGGAATCCTGGCTTCCGAATTCTGAGTTCCGGAATCCCTAACTCTGAATCTCAAATTCTGAATCTTGAATCTTGAACCCCTAAACCGAATACTGACATTTCACATTCATAATAGAGAACCAATGACTCTGATCTCATTTTCTTAATGTTGAGTTCTAGAAAATAGTGTGTGAATTCTGATTTCCGAATTCTTCATTCCGAATTCAGAAAACCAGTTTTTATTCCCAAACCCAAATTTCTTCATTTCCACTATTCTCCTAATTTCTCTAAAACCAACCTTCGGATAGAATCATTGCATTCGCCAACTCTTCACCGTTTTGGTTACGAATTGTGCACAGGTATTCACCGAAATGTTTCTTGTCGATTGAGTTGATCAATAGTGACGAATTGGCTTCAGATGTTGAGATAGTGTATCCATCGAGACCTAGAACAAATTAGAATTGAAAGTTTATTTGAATACTGAGGCCACTCACCATCAATCAACTCATTTCCATTATAGAACCACCGACATGTTGGAGTTGGTGTGCCAGAGAACGAAGCGCGCAGCTCTGCTCTGAAATTAAATGAATTAATGGAATCGAATCATTAGATTTTCAGATATTGGATCACTACATTAACCCTGTAAACCTATACCGTACCTGTTCTTCTCGCACGTTTGTACTGAAATCGGTGACTCGTGGAATTTCGGTTTCTCTCCGACAGTTCTGAAAAATAACTCATTTTTATTGAAAATCTTCAATTAATAATTTAATAACTTACTTTGTAGATTGTACAACTGTCAATTCCAGCTCAGCATTTGCTTGTCCGGATGAGTTGATCGCAGTCAACACATACTTTCCAGCATCGGCACGAGCCACATTGGAAATTCGAAGGATGAACGTGTCACCCTCGTTTCTCATCTGAAAATTCTTGTTCTTTGGGTGATCCTAGAAAACAAAACATACCAAATATCGTTCCTCATTATTCAATTTCTGACCGGCCTTCGACCAAGAGATAACTGGATCCGGGTGCCCGATAACCTTAGCGCGCAGCTCAACGCTGGCTCCAGGATCCGATCTTGTTGTTCGCTCAAAGTCAAATACTCGTGGCGCTTCTTCAGCTACTGATCGTTCGTTATCTGAAAAAGAATACATTAATTGATAAAAAAGAAACATTGCAAAACAAGAAATAAGGAAACAAAACCCACTTCTAACATCAAGTTGCATTGTGCAGCGCGCAATACCAGATTGGTTTTTGGCTTCCACAGTGTACTCGCCACCGTCTTCCGGGAAGACATCGGCGATAGTGAGGAAAACCTGAAAATCAGTTAGATATCAACTATATTTTAGAAGAAAGTGTCATACCATCTTTTCAGATCTTGAATAACTGAACGAAGGTGAGTCAACAATTGTGACCTTGTTGCGAAGCCAACGGATTTGGAGTGGTTCGGACGCCTGGATGAGCTCAGCAGCTAGCTCGACCCGACTTCCGTCCACAACTTTTCGCACCGATTTTATCTTTTCGAATCTAAAAAAGAGTTTAAAAAGGTTTCGTCTGGATGAAGTTGATCGGTATACCTGAAGAGTGGAGGGATTCCTTCAGCAGCATTGGGATCCATTCCACTGACTTGCAGATTCATCTGAAATTTGAATATTTTAAATTCAAGTGTTTCAAGGATACTCACCGTTGAAACAGCACTTCCGTGCTCGTTGACAGCTTCACAAGAGTACGTTCCTTCGTCACCTGGCGCCACCGAGATGAATTTCAGTGAGGCACATTCACCATCGTACGACATGGTGTATCTGAAAAGCTTGGGTGAGAAGTAACTCAATTTCAGAACATACCGGTCAGCTTGTGGCAATAGACGAACAGAGTTTCTTGTCCAGATGATTGACGCGCATGGGTATGCACTGACCGAGCATTCCACGCATAGAGACTCATTTAGATTTGCCTGAAATTTAATTAAACATATGTGGAAGCCCGTTCTGAAATTTATATGTACCTGAGACCTGCCAGGCAGGACTTCGATGAAGTTGGGGGCTTTGGCCTCCTTCCGACTTTTCCGTTTTGCTACCTGAGCAGCCGAATCTTCTTTATTGGGTAGCACATCGATCTGTAATAATAATAGTTTATAGATAGGCTGAATCTAAATCTGAAAATGAATACCTCAGATGTACAAGTGATGATTCCTTCATTGTTCGCAGCAGTACAATTGTAGAATCCCTTGTCGAAAGTCGAAACGTGATGGACCTGAAGTAAAAGATGAGACTTTCCATTTCAAATAAGATTCACTTACCTCCAGATAGTAAAAGTCCCCGTCATTATAGATAGAATACTTGTTACCAGTCTCCAAAATGATACCTTCCTTGTCCCAATGAACTTGTGGCATTGGGTTACCACTGATTGCTGTTTTGAGTCTCAGTGATTTGTACTCCTCGAGAACCTTCTTCGGTTTTGGCTTCACCATGAATTTCGGGCGACACGTACGCTTGTTACGAGAGTTGATTGCAGCACGAACCTCGTCGAGCGCCGTGTTCGCAGCACTTTCCGGTCGACTATCGATGGAATGCCTTGGTTCTTCGAGTTTCAGACTTTGAGCGAGGGCCTTCGCAAGTTTGTCGGCGTCGTTGGTGGTGCTTCGGTGAGGACGCAGCTTCCTTCCGAGCTTTCCAGCGACTGCAGCAGATGCTCCAGCTTTCAAGTCCATATCTTCTAACCCTTGCAAGAACATGGGCGCAGCTCCCTTCTTGACTCTTGCAGTGGCAGCAGATGATGATGCTCTTGGATGTTCTTCTGAGAACGCAACTTTTGGTTGTACGGCAAGTACTGGCTCAAGAACGTGTTTGAACTGTGGTGGTTCAGCTTTTCTTCGTTCATCTGAAACATTCAATCTTCCGGCGGTTCGCAGCACACCGTGGATATTGGATGCTTCAACATAATACATTCCGAGATTTGCTAAAGAAACGTTCTTGATGGAAAGGACACTGGTAGTGTCCGAAGGGAAAGTAATCTTGACATCTTTTCCTTCGACGACCTTCTTTTCGTTATGATACCAGGTCAAGTCTGGAGTTGGGAATCCAGCGAGTTCCACGGAGAACTCAATGGATTCTTTGAGCGGTGTCCATGTGTCTTGAAGACATTTCACGAAACGTGGTGGTCCTGCTGGCTCATCCGACAGTTCACCAACAAGAAGATAACATTGTGTGGTGGCTTGTCCAGATGAGTTAGTAGCGACACATTGATATGTTCCGCGTTGTTCTCTCATCACACGCTCCGATTTCAGCTCAGCAACTTTTCCGAATCTGCATTCAGTCCAGCTAGTCGTAGAGCTTGTCAAATTGGTCTTATTTCCAGAGTCATCGATATAAATCCATTCGAGAGTCGGTTCAGGAGATCCGGTTACATTGCAGCTTAAAGTAGTCGGATGTCCATTCACAATTCCCATGTCAGTTAGAGGAATGATGAATTTCGGTGCGACGTTTGCGAGGTCACTCGTTGGTTTCATTTTCTGTACGATGACTTGAGTTTCGGCGATGACTGTGCCATTTGGATTTTCAGCTTTGCAACTGAAAATTCCAGAAGTTTTGGAGACGACGCACTCGGCGATCAGATGACTTTCTCCGTCTCCTGTGACGAAATGATGGTAAATTCGGTTGGTTCTAAGAATTTCCCTCCCGTCTTTTAGCCATGTGACTGTTGGTTTTGGCTCTCCAATTGCTTTTGCGACAAGTGTAAACTGTCCGCTTTCGTTAACCTCGATAAGAGAAGGAGGGGCTCTGATGAATCTCGGTTTTTCTTGTTTGTCATCAAGTGTTTGAGCAATGACAAGATGGGAATCAGTTCCAGTGGTTTTGGCAATCATAACCATGCTGGATGTAGAGTCAACACCAGATACACTGGTAGCTGAGCACACATAGACTCCCATATCTTCTGATTCAGCTTTGGAAATCACTAGTTTACAGGTTCCATTTTCTTCTTCAATCTGACGAATTCTTCTGGTCGTGGAGATTCGTTCTCCATCTTTTGTCCAGCTGATTTCAGGTGTTGGGAATCCCTCGACCTTGCACTCCAGAGTAAAATTGTGGCCAATCATTGCAGTGGAGTCAGAAAGAGTTGATGAGAAGGATGGGGCGATGAATTTAGTGACGTCTTCTACGGTGACACTGCATTCACTTTCAGCGTATCCGTATTTGTTGGTGACAACGCATCTGTACTTTCCAGCGTCTTGAGACTGAACAGCGTGGCAAACCAGCTTGTGATTTGATTTCTTATCACTTGACAACTCGTATCTTCCAGCTGATTCGATACGCTCGTCATCTTTGAACCAAGCGATTGTGCTTTCAGATCTTGAACTGATACGGCAAGTCAACATGATTTGTTGTCCAGCTTGAGCACTTTCATTGTTCAATTGTTTTTGAACATTTGGAACCAGATTACGTTCTAGAGAATGATCTGGAGTGGATTGTAGGGAAGAGGCTCTGTTGAATACGGTGACTTGGCAGGAAGCAGACGCTTGTCCGAGTTCGTTCTCAATGAAACAAGTGAGAGTTCCATTTTCTTCTTGAGATTTCAAGTTGAGGATCGATGATGTTGATGTTGTTGTCACATTGATCTTATCATCAGAGACAACTTGAACATTTTCTTTGTACCATTTGACAGAAGGAGCTGGAGTTCCACTGAATTCCACGACAATTTCGAATTCATCATCTCGATTCACAATCATTTTCTGTTGGGGAAGGATGCTGAATTGTGGAGCTTGTCCGATCGATGCTGTCTTCAAGGTCGTTGTCATTTCAGCCCATTCTCCGAGTCCTTGCTTGTTTTTGCCGGCAACACGGAAGATGTACTCTGTGTTTGGGGTCAATCCTTTGACTTCAAGTTCCAGAGATTTCGTGGTTCCACACTTGGTCCATTCTCGTTGATCTGGACATCTTCTTTCAACTTCATAACTGTCAGCTGGGCCTTCTGAAGGGGCGTCGAATGCAATGGTGACTTGTTCTGTCTTGGATGCACCAGATGGTCTTGGAAGTCCTGGACGTCCTGGTTTCTTCTTATCTTCGTCCTTCTTCTCAACCTTCTTCTTCTCTTTCTTGTCCTTGACATCCTTTGACTTTGTAACAGAGACTTCTGTATTCTGTCTCACTTTTCCTTTTTCATTTTCAGCAGTGATCGTATAAGTTCCCTCATCTTCCAATCCAACATCACGCACCACAAGTTGATAGTTGACGCCGTCGCACTTCATTTGAATGCGATCGTTTTCAACGAGCTCGCTATTATCCTTCAACCAAACCACTTCCGGTGTAGGTGAGCCATTCAAGTCGGCTTGAATGGAAAGGGTTGCGCCTTCAACCACATTGATTTTGGGCTTTGGCTCAATGATGAAGTAGGGAAGTGATGCGGCGACTTTCTTCGCTTCACCTCCAGTAATCGTGAGTTGTGCCGAAGTGTGAACATCTCCAAATTGATTCGTCGCTACTGCTGTGTAGGTTCCGCATAGCTCATCGCTGACGTTCTCAATGACAAGCGTCGCAGTGTTGTCGTCGAACAGCCGCGTCTTATAATTGCTCTTCGTCTGCTGCAATGCTTTTCCATTGTGCAGCCAAACTACTTGGGCGGCTGGATTAGCGTATGACTGACACGTGAACGTGGCCGTCTCTCCAGCGGTCTTCAAAACAACGTCTTGCAACTTTTTGACGAACGTTGGCATCTGGGTGACGTGCTCAGCTGCATCTGGTGCCTCGACAACAACACAAGCTCTTGTCTCAACAACTCCCAATTTGTTGCTCACTTTGCAAACGTACTGTCCATTGTGCTCATCGTGTGCTTCATAAATCTTCAGGAATGCGACACGTCCATCAAAGTAAGTTCTCAGTGTTCGACTCTCAGCAACTAGTTTTCCATCATGGTACCATTCAATTGTTGGTGTTGGGTATCCATCAACTTCCACTTCAAGAAGTTCACGGTTTCCTTCAGTGACAGTTGCATCAGCCAATGGTCTTGTTACTACTGGTGGACGTTGAATTTCTCCTCCGAGAACTGACGGAGATCTGCTTCGACTTCTGCTTCTGCTTCTAACAGGCGTCAGTCTCGTTTTAGCCAATCCCATATCAACCACCTTGACAGTACAATGAGTAAAATCTTTTCCGAGAGTGTTGACTGCTTCACAAGTGTATTCACCAGCATCATCCATCACAACATTCATGATGTTCAATCTGGAGACTCCCTTACGATCAGTGTACTGGAGCATTCTGTTCTCGATGATCAATTTGAGTCCGTCTTTGTACCAAGTGATAGTTGGAATTGGTTTTCCAGTGACACAGCATTCGAGAACAATCTCGTTTCCTTCACAAGTCGAGCAATTGACCAATGGTTCCAAGAACTTTGGTTTAATATGATCCTTATCAACTGCCTCCTTGATTTCAACAACTGAGAAACTCTGGGCAACTCCATGGATGTTTTCAGCTTCACAAACATAGCGACCTTGATCTTCATCTCTTGCTCCAATGATGTGAAGAGTGCAGACTCCATTCTCATGTCTGACTTGTTTGTTGGTCATATCAATTGGTTGATCGTCCTTTGTCCACTTGATATTTGGATGTGGTGTTCCAGAAACAGAGCAAACCAGAGTGAGATCAGATCCTTGTGGTACTTCTCTTGGAGTTGGTAGTTGCATTCTGAATCTTGGCGCCTTTGAGCCATCGATCTTCTTGCTTCTCTTGGATAACAACTCCTCGATTCGGACGCAGCAAACTGTGTGAGCCTTTCCGATCTTATTCTTAGCGACACACTTGTATTCTCCACTATCCTCGGCATATGCATCGATGATAGTCAGCGAGTAGTTGCCACTTCCATCATCAAATTGAAGTCGGTGTCTTTGAGAGTGCTCGATTTCAGCTTCGTTACGGAACCAATTGATCTCTGGAGCTGGATTTGCCTTGATGTTGACCTCAAGCTTGAGAATGTCTGATTCAGAACATTTGACATCACTGAGCTGTCTTCCGAACGATGGAGCAAACTGTCCATCAGGGATGACTACAGTTAGCTTCGCTTCACTTTCACATTCTCCGAAGGCATTCTTTCCAACAGCTTTCCATTTTCCTTCATCTGTAGCGTCGACACTCAAAATATGAAGTTCATAACGTCCCTTATCGTGTTTTCGGAGATAGTTGCTATCATTGATACTGATGTGTTCTCCATTGTGATACCATTCAACAGTTGGCTCAGGAAGTGTTGTGTTCGTGACAACGAGAACCTTTGGCTCGCCGATCTTAGCTTCATCGTCTTGAAGTAAATGATGGAAGTTTGGTGGCATATCAATCATTTCCTCGACAACGACAACTTTCGAAGTCTTACGATCCTTCTTCTTCTCAATGACAGCTGGAGATGTTTCAGACTTCTTTTTCTTCTTATCATCAGATTTGACAGACAATTTGGCATGAGTCATGATACTTCCCAAGTCATTCGTAGCTCTGCAAGTGTACTTTCCGGCATCCGACTCAACGATATTCTTGACAGTGAGCTCAGCAAGTCCCTCATTGTAGAATGAGTCATACTTCATAGAAGGTACTGTCAACTCCTTGTCATCCTTGTACCATTGAACCTTTGGACTTGGAACTCCATCAACATCACAAGAAAGAGTGGCAATGAGATCTCCAACGTTGGCAACAATGTCTTCGAGCTGTTTCTTGACACTTGGAGCAGCATCAGTATCTGGAAATCACAAAGTTTTGAAAAAGATCATCTAGAAAAATGAACTCACCGAAAGCGATATTTCTCTCGAATACTCCATCCATAGTGAGTCGTCGGAAGATGGCTCCTCTCTTGGCGAGACGTCCGATTGGAAGTAGATCATCCGACCATCTCTTGAGAGATAAGAAGTTTCTCTTTTGTCTGGCTGGAACTCCACTCTTGTCTGGTTTTGGTTGCATTTTCTGAAAATTAGAAAATGAAAATCTAGAATTTCGAAACGTTAAATTAGTATACAAATAACTGAGAAAACAACATGTTAACAGTACCTTAACATATTCGGACAAATCATTGAACGCAGACAATAACGGACCCTAAAAACACAAAACAATGAACACAAATGATCAGACACTTAAGCCTACCGTAATCCATGGATGTCTCAATGCGTCTTGAACAGACATTCTCTTCCTCTTATCCTTAATCATCAATCGACAAATGAAATCCTTTGCCAAATCAGAGACATCATCCCAACTTGGATCATCAAAGTCCCAATCAGCAGCCGAAACATTCGCCAGGGTGTCCTCATCGCTGTCCCCAAGGAATGGAGAAAGGCCAGAGAGAAGTACATAAGAGATGACTCCAACTGTCCACATATCCGTTGAAAGTCCAACTGGTTGGTAGTTCACAACTTCTGGTGCACAGAATTCTGGAGTTCCGAAGAGAAGTTTCACACTCTTCTTTGGATCGAGTTTGCGTGCAAGTCCAAAGTCAATGATTTTGAGATCAGTAGAGTTCTTGGCTTTGAGTAGAATATTCTCTGGTTTCAAGTCCAAATGAACTATTTGATTCTTATGCATATGAGATACTCCCAAGAGAATCTGATGCATGTAATCTCTCACTTCTTCTTCACTCATCAATGAATCATCTTCCAAGATTTTCTCGAAAAGTTCACCTCCGGAAACGAATTCCTCGATGAGCCACATCTCATTTCCCATATCGAATGCTTCATGGAGATTCAAAAGTTTCTCATGATGAAGTTGATTCATCATTGAAATCTCATGGATGACATTTTCTTTCTTCACTCCTGGTCTGACCTGAACCATTTTAGCAGCCCATGTCTTTCCAGTCGCCTTCTCAGTTGCTCGGTATACTGTACCATACGCTCCTTTTCCAAGTTCTTCATGAATAATATATTTAGCTTGAAGATCATTCGGAAGTCTGTGAATATCAATTGTCTTATATTCAGATGGTCCAGTTTCCTTTGCAACTTTCTCGTAGTCCACAGATTCTTGCTCTTTTACCTTCACCTCCTTCTTCTTTGGTTCCTCAACAACTCTGCTGTTATCCTTGACGAATACAACTTCAGATTCCTCTGATGGCTCGGAGAGCCCAAAGGTGTTATCAGCACGTACACGGAAAGTGTAACTTTCTCCAGGTACCAAGTTGAAGAGAGTGATGAACGCTTGTTTAGTCACTTCAGCCTTCGTCCACGTTTTGCTCTTTTCCTGCAATAAAAATATTCATGGTTTAGTTGCTCGTGGAGTTGCTCGTGGATACGGACGAATGAAGCCAGCATTTGTTTCACAAATACACTAGCCAAATGATGTTCTTCTCTTCCCAAAATCCTCTATTTGTTAACTCACCGTGCACATCTCCACAGTATAATTTCTGACTGGTGATCCTCCATCATTAGTCGGTGCCGCCCATCTCAGTCTGACCGAGTCTAAATTCTGATCTTCCACAGCTGGTTTTCCAGGTGGTGCCGGACGATCGGTGACCTGCAACTCACTAGTTTTTTCTGTGTTCTTATCTTTTTCTTTCTTTTTTTGTTACTCCTTTCTCGTTTTCCTCATCATCTCACAATACCAACAAATGAAGTTTGCGAAGAAATTCGCACATCGATGAAAAAGAGGAAGGGTGCCAAGATGGCTGAGAGAGAGAGAATAAAGAAATAAAGTGAGAGAGGGGGGTGGAGCTGGTTTTTTGGGCCGCTCTCTCCAATTTGCACAAAGTATTCCGAATTGGCTTACTTCCAATCGCCCCCATCGAATTTACTCCGTCCCTTTTTCTCTTCTTGAGACGATAACAAACTTTCTTCTTTTTTCTTTTTTCCCCATTCCCATTTTCATTTTTTCCAGACTCTTCTTCATCCACTTCTAGATTCAGTCATCACTTCGACTACATCTTTATTCTATTCTACAATACACGTAACACCTGATCAATGGTGATTCCGACGGTAGGTCATATAACTCTTTCGAAAAGCGATAAAAGTGGAAGAGTCAACACAAAACAAGAGTGATTACTGGTGATTACTATTACTACTATGAGTTTTGTGTCAACATGATTTCTCTCTGAATGATTTCTCCCTGATCCAAACGATTGGAAAGGTTTTTTTGGAGCAAGTGAGGGAAGATACCATGTGACAAGGTGGATAGGGAAATTGGATCAAGACGAGTAGAAATTTGATAGAAATTTGACTAGAAAATATGTATCAATATAAAAGAAAAACTGTCCAGTTCCGTTTTAAAACTGTCTCTACAATAACTTAAAGTTAGAAATCGCAAGAGCAATATGTAGGTTTATTGTCTAAAATTAGAAGTTTAAGTTATTTTTCATCTCATCTAACTGAAAACCAAAATTTCAAAACCAAAATCAAGGGAAATAATTGAAAATATGAAACTCATCTCCATCAATTTTGCAGGGTAACAACACAATGGTGGGAGCCGGCGGGGAGTGGTAAGTTGTTATATTTTCAAATATTTCGGAATGCTCAATGTAATGAATGATGATTGAGAAAATGCTCGCAAAAGTGCATAATAAGTGGTGGTTGTATGCCGGATCGCATTTCATTCTCATCCATTCTTCCCTTATTTTATGTCTCGAAACCTTGAACTGAGCTGATTCTAACTCACTGAATGAACTAAATGAACTGAATCTAACTGCCTAACCATCAGTATTCTATGAAGAACTGGTAAGTCATCACTCACTTTTTACTTAAGTTTTCATTTAAAAAACAACGAAATCTCACCTGAATACCGATAGCATACTTGTCCTCTCCACACCGATTCTTGATCTTCAACGCGAACTCTCCTTGATCTTGAGAATCGATTCCATTGATAGTGAGAACAGTGTTGAGAGCAGTCTTTTCGATCTGTCGAACCATTTCGTATAGAATATGAGGAGAAAAAATATGAGTATAATTTCGCATTATGCTAACAAAAGGGCTATGTCTCATTTAGCTTGCCCAAAGATAATAAGAACGAGACAGACGTCTTTTTCTCTTCTCTCACTTCATTAACATCGACCCCTTTCTCCGGATGCGCCATCAAATTAAACTAACTCTCTTTTTGCTTTTCTTCTCTTTTTACCCATAGCTATTTTTTTCAGTTTTGTATCATCCTAAGGAATCAGACTTCGGTACCTAGATTACAGTACCTGTCTTCCTTTCGAAAACAAAATCGCATTCCGGATTCTCGAATGTTCAATTGCTCACTTGTTCCATTTTGTGGTTTTTCCTTTTTTTGCGGATCATAAAATGCCAAAATACGCGGTGTCCATAAAATATTCTATATCCAGGCAATGGAGGACGTCTACGAAAATCAAGCGGCAGGTGCATAAATTGCCACTAGAAGCTCCCTCTTTACCACTTGAAAATCTCTAGACCAGGGGGTTAAGGGGGTCCAAACAGAAATTTATATTTTTTTGATGGAAAAAATATAGGAACTTTCGTCAGTTCCGTTTTTCAAAAAAACCTTTTAACTTCTTGGTCTAGAAATTGTGGTGATTGAAAAAAACAACGTGGAGGGGATTTTTGACTGATCACTAATTGCAAACAGAAAAGAAATTTGGAATTCAGAAAAACAGGTGAAAACGGGGAACCTTTTTTAGTTTTACGTCAAAGGAAATCTTTGAAAATTCGAGTTCTAAATTGATACCGTAATCTAGACATTTGAAAATGCTTATGACAATTCCTCCAGAAACAAAAACATTCGATAGAGTTTCTATGGTTTTCAGTTATTTTAGCCAAAAATTAATCTAATTTACTGTAAATTTTTTAGAGTTTGTCTGGGTCTCATGGCTTTTCCAATTTCTTGTACTTCACAAACTCAGACCTTGTTTTTCAAAATAGATAAGGATTCAGCACATGAAAATATTCGAAAATTCAGAAATCTCTGCTTTTCGGGACTCATTCCAGTTTTCTGGATCTTCCCCCAACAGGTTGTGACTAGAAAAAAACCTAGATTTGCCCAGAGAACCATTTAAAAACACTCAGAATTACATCCAGTACCGCTCGAAAGATTATCAACTGTGGCTGTTTTTATTGGAAAATAACCAACTTTGCCAATATATTTTGGTGTCACCTGATTGTCCGACAAACGTTATTTTGTATGGGTTGGACAGAGCAGAAATAGCACATCATTTTTGTAGTTGTCCATTTTTTTTGGGTCAAAGTTGATAACCTTTGGAGCAGTACTGTATTATAACTGTTTGACCTTGTCTAGGAAATTATTCAGTCTCTGCACAGTTAACTCTTCTGACTTGTTTCCTACTAGCATATAAAAGTACAGGGTGCGGCAGAATTACCCGCACAAAAGTTTGGCGCCATAAAGCAAGGCGATTGACGCAATTCTGGCGCGCGTATTATTTAAATTTTTGTTAATTATTTCATTTTTTATCATTGTGCCAAATTTCAGATTGATCGGTTTTGTTTTAGGTAAATAGCACCGCCGAGTCCACATCGCTCTTCTATTTTGAACCTTTTCAAAGCAGGAGTCCCTCCGGTTGACATCATTAAACGGCTCGGAGTCCCAAGTAGAACCGTCTATGATTCGATTTCTCGTTTCAAAAAGCTTGGCACGTTTTTGGATAGATGTGGGAGAGGCAGAAAACCAACAGTCGTGACTCCAGATCGGATTAAAGCTGTGAAAGAGAGAATCAGAAGAAATCCACATCGGAGCATCAGAAAAATGGCGAAAGGTATGAAAATTAGTTCACGTTCGATGGGAAGGATTGTCAAAGACAAGCTGAAACTTACCTGCTACCGTGTAAGAAAAGCAGCCATTCTCTCGGAAGCTACAACGAAGAAACGGCTCGAAAGATCAAAAAAGCTCCTTCAGCGCACGCGCAATGGTGAACACTTGGTGACAGTGTTCTCCGACGAGAAGCTGTTCACGGTACAGGCCGAATTCAATCCTCAAAATCATCGAGTACTAGCTGAGACATCTGAGGAAGCTTTTGCCAACGGAAGGACAATTCATCAAGCCTCTCACCCCGCTAGTGTGATGGTTTTTAGAGCAGTGTGTGCTGATGGCAAGTCACCATTGCTTTTTGTCGATCAGGGAGTCAAAATCAATAAAGAAGTCTACATTTCGCAGATTTTGGAAAAGACACTTCTTCCCTGGGCCCAGAAGCACTTCAATGGACGTCGCTGGGTGTTCCAACAAGACGGCGCACCAGCACACACTGCCAAGTTGTCGCAACAGTGGTGCGAAACCCATTTGCCTGCGTTCATCCCGAAGGACGAATGGCCACCGTCCTCGCCAGACCTCAATCCTTTGGACTACTCCATCTGGGGGGTTTTACAAAACAAGGTCAACGCTAAACCCCACTCAAGTATCGAGGCGCTGAAGAAGACCCTGGTCAAGGAATGGGACGCTTTGTCTCCGGAGTACCTGCGTGCAACCATCGATGCCTACCCTAGACGTCTTCGTGCTGTCATCGAAAAGAGAGGAGGTCGGATGGAACAAGATTAGCTGATAATTGTTGATATGGTCATGAATAAACTTTTTGTTGATTCCCATGGTTTTCTGACTTTTACTTTTTTAGATATAGCACATATAGCTTGTGCGGGTAATTCTGCCGCACCCTGTATATTTTGATTGAATTGAATCTAGATTGAGTCTCCTCACCTTCATTTTTCTCGACTCTTCAATCACTTTTCCGTTATTGTCGATCCAGATCACTTCGGGTTGTGGACGACCTGAAATAATAAATGATCAAATTTACATATTCCATAGATCCATCCCCAATGTCTCTTCTAATTTTCAAAAATACATATTCCCCAAATCCCATCTGTATCCATGGCATTCTCCGTCTTCTTCTTTTCTCTTTTTGTCAAATCCTTTTCATTCATTCATTCCCTTTAATTTAATGGACCCTATCCTCATCCGTCTCATTCTTCTTTTTGTTCTACAATGATTTTCCAGGGTTAAAACAGAATATTGATTAATTTGTATCAAGAAAAGGATATGCATTCATCAAGGTGAGCTCTAGAAAGTTTCTCTCAATTACAAGGTAACGACAAAAACCAAACAGGTGAAATAGTGTGATTAGAAATGAGCTGTACCTCTCTTTCTCTTATTCTTCTTCTCTCAAAAAGTCTCTATCCAAAAAATTCGAAATATATCCGATGAGGTAAGCGCTTCTCTCCTAAAAAGTTCACTTGCCCTCCCAATATTTCTCCAAAATAACCAAAAAGATAATCTAGTTGGAAGCGCGTGCGCCAAGCGTCCCCACGTCCATAAGCGGGACGAAAATTCTGATTTTTAAATCTCTAAAACATCTTTCCATCATCCTTGGGACTTTGCCCCGGGACCCCATCTTTTTCAAAATCTTCTTCTTTTCCTTCTAAGAAAAGAAAAACGGGAGAAGAGAAGGCGTGGCCTTCTTCTTCTTTTTTGCTTCTTCTTCTTCTTCCTTCTCGGTCGCACTGGTGGCGGTGGATGGTGGTGAGAAGAAAGACACGTCTTCTCCTACGTCTTCTTCTTCTTTCCTCCTTCCTCTCTCTCCGTTTGCCCGGGAGCCATTCGTTTCCAACACCACCCAACCTCATCCGGATCCTCCGACATATTTACACGCACATCGAACTCATTTATTCATCCATCACCTGACTCTGAAGAAGTCAAAGACGAGGAAAAACATTGCTAGAGACTACTTTCTTGACAAGTTGGTGTTGATTGATGACCGACGTCGTCTCCGGATGACTACTACAACCACTACATAGCATTCATATTCTCTTCTACTACTGTAAAACAAATCAGATCCCTGAACGCCGAGGTTTCCTATCTAGGAACCATTAAATCTGTCAAAAATGCCGACAATGTAAGTCTATGAATCTTTGAGTACATTCACCAAGTCGCGGCGCTTCATTCCTCCAACTTCTTTTTTGTTTTTTCGTCATCTTCAGGTCCTACTCGCTCATCCTTTATTCTTTTTGTCTCTCTATTTTCTTCCGTTTTTCACACACCAATTATCGCTTCTGTCAAATGCATTTACCACCATTTACTAGCACAACACAACTCGTCTTCCATCTGTTCAACTCGACTTTCAGCCTTTTTTTGTCTCTCCTACTCTAGCTTTTCTTTAAATATTTTTTTTTGCTTCTTGAACAATGTAACTCAGATTAAGCCAACTTGTTTTCCTTCCTATCTGTTTCTTTTCTCTTGTCTTGACTTGAAAACTCCGTTCCAAAAAAACAGAAAATTGTGCTCCATGAGCCCAGAAAAAACTAACATAATCCATAATTGGGGGACGTAGCAAAGAAGTATTTTAGTTTTAGAATTATTATTATTTGTATTATGAAGAAGGGGAAGACTCATATTGAAGAAGAAGGAGAAGGAAAGAAGAAGGAAAATGATGCGAATAAGAAGATGACGCCTTCTTTTTTCTTCATCATCTGTCTATTTTCTGAATTGGTGGGAATCGGAGGGTGGGACCCCGAAAATAGATAAGAAAGTATCGGATGTCCGCCAATTCAATCCCTGACCTCATTTCCGTCATTCAACAAAAATTCACTCGTCATCTGAAAGTTTGATTTAGTGTGGAGACAGGTGTCACTTATCAAATTTTCGTTTTTGAAAGACATCAATCATATTATAATCTAATTTCCCGACTGAAAGACATCAGAATTCACCTTGATATTCTGCTCACGGAATGAATTTTTAATGTTAGTGCACTTTTCAGAATTCAAGAATCTTGAGAGGTCCTGTTATCCATCGTTTTCCACCTATTCTATACTAAAATTCGAAATAAAGAACACAAATTTCCGTTCCAAAACAAGAGGTCATTTTCCACACACCATCATCATAAAGGCGGTCTCAATCAAAGAAATGAATGAAGTCATCTCCTCTTCTCTTCCCATTTTTGCTTCAACCAATTCTGTGTCATCTTACGACTTCTGCCTCGTCAGTGTAATCACTCCTTTTTGAGCAAATGGACCTAATCCCGGAAGAACCCCATGCCTTCTGCTCCTTACGACATCAGCGTGAGACCGCGCATCGTTTTATGGGGTGACAACCTTTTCCAGAGCGAATTTTCTAAGGATGGGAAGAAAAGGAGAGAAGAGAGCAACAATAGTGAAAATTTATGCAAATTTCTAGCACATCTGTTGAAAATTTCAAATTTTTTGACACTTGGCGGGCAACAGGTCCATAAGAAAAAAGAAAAAAAAAAGCTTATTTCTTTTTTTTCTTGGAAGTCACCAAAGTGGTCAAGCACTTTTCGACAAGACCATCTTGTTCACATTCTTTTTTTTTGTCAATTTCCAGTTTGAAAAAAACAAAAAAGTTTTCTAGCTACCGTAATCCCAACTCTTCATCTTATCATTCTCAGATCTATGTGACACGCAATCGAGGTAGGTACCTTTTCTCATATTCTACCCCAACATCAAGATTGCCTGAGAGCTAGAAAACCAGAGGGCGGTGCTCTCGACTTCTTTTTCTTTTCTAAAACTTCCTGATCACATCATTTAAGTGTATCTGGAAGAGAGGATTTTAGCAGAAATTGCAATTTTAATAGTTATTTTATAGGAGACATTTAGTACATTTTATTTTTTCTCAAGTGTTCTTATTGGAACTAGGAATATGATACTATGCACACAATTTATAGAAAGATCCCCGCCAAATCTCATTTATATTGGAACCAATTTTTGCTGAATATGAAATTGTTTAGATGATATATTTTTGAAACTTGAAACAACTGGAATCTTTTAGTTTTTGAACTGGAATTCCAGGTTCTAGATTTTTTTTTGAAATCCCAACGAATACTGTAGAATTAGTTTGAATAAATCTGGAAAACGTTTCAAAACTTCTTCTTCAGTATCTGGAATTTACAGCTTGAAGCAAGTTTCACTAAACTGTGAATCTTGAACTTTGAAACCAAAATTCGGAAAAATTACAGAAATATTTCACAGTACTCGAAAGTTCTAGAATTCACCCTGATTATTATCCGTATATAACTCTCGAAGTCTTCTCTCTAACTTCTATCTCACCGTATCCTTATTACCAGTTCCACTCTGAATGATACGTGCATCTCGTACCACTTCTTTCAACCATCACCATCCACACCATCATCACCAACAATCAAGTATCGGAGTATACGATGAAGATGAGTAAGTGAATAAGAAAAAAGAGAAAAAAAGAGTTAGAGTTCTCTAGACTGTGTTACCCCCAAGGGACATTTACTCCCATTACATTATTCTGTTCGGGAAAAAGGATAGAGATAGAGATAGAAAAAATATTCCTATCCTTCATTGCTTGCCTCCCAGATTCCTCTGATTCTTCCCCTCTGTGTTTGGATGTTCCGTTTTCTAACCTTCTCCATAGATCTTTGACCTATAGTTTATGTACCAGACGTCTCTAGGATTGTAACATTTTGGTGCGCGACGGATAGTCTATCTCTTCATTTTTTCCTTTGGCTACCTATTTCTCAGCGAATGGGAATAGCAGAAGCAAGAAGAAGAAGCAACTCTAACCGCGAGAGAAGAAGGACAACAGCATAGCAAATAGGAGGAAGACAGTACGCAATGAGAGAGGAGTACTCTGCACTCTCTCTCATCTTTCCGAGACTTTCTGACTTACGAGAGCCCCTATTTCCGCCCATCCGGATGGGAAAAAGCGAAGCAAATCTTATCTTCACTTGGCACTTTAGATGTTTTCGTGTCTGTTAATGTAACATGGAGCCTAGATTTCAAATGAATAATTCTAAGATCAGATATATGCATTAGTGATGGAAGAAAAAGTCCAATTGGATTGAATCTTACTTTTTTCCTTCAAATTTCCTGTGATCTGATTCTGATATAAGATTTCAGAGTAACTGTAGTCAGACAATATTGATATAAAATATAAAATATGTATCACTTGTTCTCTTTTTTTCTTATCTAAATTTAACCTTTACATTGTTTGCTCATTGGCTATCTATTCCTTGCACACAAATCTTTGCAACTTTCTCCGAATTTTGATTCTGACCCCAATCTCTACTCGGAAGTGGAAGGAGTCTCTTGATGTTTCTTATTTCCTAAAGCTTGTTAGCAACAATTGGCAACCGTTCATCCGTATGAATTGTTTCTTTTTTCTTTGGGGGCGACCCAGACGTCTTCTGACTACATAGCTCCCGGTTAGCCTGATTCGAATTCACTATTTTCAAAATTATGAAGAAATCCACTGAATGGATTCTATTTTTTCTGTGTGAGTTCTATAATCTAGAATCAAAATCAAAAAATCCAGGAAAAATCTCACAAGGGAATTGACTTTCCGTACCCGTTCAGAATTTTTTATAAACTTGCACACTGATAGTTTCGAGTCTGCTCTGAACAATGATGATAGTCAAAAAGTGCAAAACTCCCGAAAAAGTGGATTTTTTTGCTCCGAAAGTTTGCTCATTTTTCATCATAGAAAACGCGAGTGCCACTTTGGGAGGACTATCGGGTTTGTGAAGGCAACTAGCTGCCCTCTCGGTCAGCGGTTGAATGGCCACGTGGCAGAGTGGGGGACTGGTAGGAGGAAGGTCTGGGGATCGACCCCTTCCCCTTTTTCTTTTTTTTTTGCTTTTTGAAAACCGACTGTGGAAAGTTAATTACAGCTTTTTCGACCTATTCTATGAAGTTTTTATTCCGTTTTGAACTATTTTCTACATTATCTGAACATTTGGAACAAAAATTTTTTTGAGAAAATTTTGTGTTCTCATGATCATTCGTTCATGGTGGGCACTCCTCTTTGCCAATTCTTTAATGAATCATGGTTTTAAGTAGGTATGCCGGATTCTTGCTGTACAGGGCCTTATTCATTCTAAATAAATATCTGGTTCGAGAGTAGATGAGAAAATTTGGTTGACAAGCTTTCAAAAATGAGCGGGTATCACACGAGGAGATGAACGAATAATCATGAGAACACAAAATTTTCTCAAAAAAATTTTTGTTCCAAATGTTCAGATAATGTAGAAAATAGTTCAAAACGGAATAAAAACTTCATAGAATAGGTCGAAAAAGCTGTAATTAACTTTCCACAGTCGGTTTTCAAAA
This sequence comes from Caenorhabditis remanei, assembly GCF_010183535.1. NCBI lineage: Eukaryota > Metazoa > Nematoda > Chromadorea > Rhabditida > Rhabditidae > Caenorhabditis > Caenorhabditis remanei. Next base: position 7,124,974 of record NC_071332.1, read on the forward strand.
AGCAAAAAAAAAAAGAAAAAGGGGAAGGGGTCGATCCCCAGACCTTCCTCCTACCAGTCCCCCACTCTGCCACGTGGCCATTCAACCGCTGACCGAGAGGGCAGCTAGTTGCCTTCACAAACCCGATAGTCCTCCCAAAGTGGCACTCGCGTTTTCTATGATGAAAAATGAGCAAACTTTCGGAGCAAAAAAATCCACTTTTTCGGGAGTTTTGCACTTTTTGACTATCATCATTGTTCAGAGCAGACTCGAAACTATCAGTGTGCAAGTTTATAGAAAATTCTGAACGGGTACGGAAAGTCAATTCCCTTGTCAGTAGATAATCATCTAACTTGCAAGCAAAAAGACCGAAAGAGCCCCCTCATTTTGTTGTATGCTTAAATGATTATGTTGGCAGAGTTCAACTCAAGCTCTCTCCCCCCGTGTTGTGTTTTTTCTCGTTTTCTTCTATCATCGTTACTGTCTCAAAGGGAGCAAAGATCGTAGTGAGAACTTTTTTACTCAAGAAAATCGTTACTCTCTTTTTTGTTCTCTTTTACTAAATTTCTAGACCCTAAAAGGCTCGGACTCAAGTGGGTACTCACATTGGGTCAAATGATTCTTTTATTCTCTTCTCCAGAGACTACCAATAATTTGAATTTTCCTCAAATTTCACCACCACCACGCTGTTTTCTTTTTCCTTTGTTCGCAGTTCTCTTTTTTTCGATCTCTGCTAGTGAGAAATGCGAAATATCTGGAATCGGTCTACTGGAAGCAAATTTATAATCGAGTAGGGGTGGGGACCCCTGGAGATGGAGACATTGGGGTAGAAGAGGTGCTAAACGGGTCCATATGCGAAGAAGCAAAACAAAAAAATAAGCGAGATCGTGGGGCGAAATAGAAAAGTTTGACTTTTCAATTATTCTTCTGGTGTTCGCTTTTTTCTGCGGACCGGTGTCAGAGGCAAAAATGAAAATGGCACAGGCGAGGTAGGTACGAGTTGTTTTCAACTCTTTTTTGCTGTTTTTTCCATAATCCGGAAAGGGAAATAAAAAAAATCGAGTAGGTGCTGGTAGCAAAGTAGATTCATGTGTTTTAGTGGGTTATTGTATATTTTGAAATGAACTTTTGAAAGATTAAAGTCAGGATTCCAGATTGTATTGCCTGTGATGATCTAGTATACGGTAACTATTTGGATCATTCTAGAAACTTTGGTTCTAACTTATTCGAAAGCTCTAGATCTTTTCCATCTGATTACTGTAATTCATTGTACTTGATCAGTGTGTCAAATCGGTCAAATCTCTGTTGAGTCTAGTAGCGTCATACTCTTGTCACTCTCTACATTCCTCACAATTGTCTTCTTCTCAAGCAAACAATACCTATCATTTTCACAATGTAAACCTACAAGTGTACCTATGCCCCCACTAACCGTCCAGATCATCCCCATATCACATATTTGTCTTTCGCTCCTATACAATCTTACGTGCGGACAGAAGTTTATCATACAAGAAGTACACTTTGCCTTGACAATTCTTTCTAGCGTTCTGCTTCTTCTTCTTCTTCTTATTGATGAAGAGAGAATCCGATTGAAAACATATGTTTTTATCTGCTTGCGGCTTTTTCGATTGATTGAATGCGATGAAATTCGCATTTCATTTTTGTTTCTTCGGGTCCCCGCGTTTCCTCTCCTTCATATTTTATTCTAGAATTGCAGTCAGCGAGTCTTGAGTCTAGGAGAGTCATCACCGTAAATCAATCATGTTGCTTTTCCTTCCATCTCCATCTCTTGCTTCTTCTAGTAAGTGGATAAAATGGATGTCGAAAAATGGGGCCAACCGAGACACCACAAATTTAGTTGCTTTTCCTCGCCGTCTTGGTTTGTCATCTTCAATATTTGACTCTCTATCTGGTGGCTAATACTCCACATATTCATATATATGTAGCTGTGTGGATTTAAGAGTGAGAGAGAGCCAGACACAAACTTTCATCTTCTCATTCTCCAACACACCTGGCATATCTTTTTCCCTCTAAGCACCAGGGGCTCCCTCCGGTAAGCCCTGAGCGCCGAGCGCGGTTTCCCACGCGACGAAGAAAAAGAGAAGGCAAGGCGTCAATTTGGCCACCTGCTGTCACTCTTTCACTCTCCCTCTCTGCGGTGTCGATTCTTCATATCTTCACACCTGCCCCCAGAGGAGCCACGAGCCCATCTCCAGCTGCCAACTACTCATAAAAGTTGAAAGGACCTTTCCTTATCACCTGCCATCTATCAATTGGTGTTCCGAGGTCGGACCTATAAGATCCTCAAGCCGCCGCAATGGCATGTGCTAGTATTTCGTACTCGGCTCTTGCCTACAATGGACAGTAAGTTTCTCTCTAGATCGGCATTCTTCTACCACCGGAAACTTCTAACTTCATCATAGATTCACGTCACGCATCCTCATCACATCATCTTCTTCTTTCTCTATCTAGTCATTTTTCTTCTTTTTTCTACTACTTCTTTCTTATCTTAGAAGAAAAAGAAAAGAAAAGTAGAAGCTTCACTTTAAATGTGTCAGTCCAATTCTCATCATCCTTGACACCTCTCATCTTGTCACGCACACTTGGTGACACCTCTCCTTCTCCTAAACCTACATTTGTGCTGAAAAAACTACTGAAATTCCCCTAAAAACATGGCGATCGCAATATCGCAAGCGGTTCTAGCGCATCGAAACTCTGCAGCGACATTTACGGTCCCTGGCTCGACGGAGCAACTCAAATTCCATAATTACAGGGTAACCGGAAACATGATCAGCGGGTAAGTTGTGATTGATATTTCAAATGCTTGCACTTCTCTCGAATCTAACTCAAAAGATCGATAAGATTTATTCTTTCATGCATGATGCTTCCCCTCTTTTTGTTATGACGTGTTGTTTGATGTCTTAGCTTTTCCACTTCCCTATCACTAAAACAACTGAACTTTAAACCAGAAGAAAAGAACCCTGAAGTGCACAATTATTTCTTCTTCTTTTCTTTAAAAATCATTAATCTTTTCATTGTTTTCAGGGCCGCACAACAACACAAAAAGCGGCTGATCCCGCTGCGTCGGACCGACGCAATGACGTTGGCCGAGCGTCGGAATTATCAGATTCTTGATGATATATTTCGATCTGGTGGATCTGATTGTTTTCAACAAGTCACGGCGAACAGTGCAACGGAAAGCGGGCAGCCCCAATTTTTAAGGTTGAATATCGGTGGAACGAGTTTCATGATCTTGATCGATGCGATTCTTCGTGCCGAATCAACCACATTTCTCTCAAGATTCATTCAGCTAACGCACACGGCAAGATTAAAAGTGAGTCCGAAGAAGAAAATGCGGATAATCTCATCCTGTTATCTTTCCTTTTTTCTAGGTCGCCGATGCCTACATCTCATCTGAAGACGCCTACTACTTTCAACGGTCGCCAACTTCATTTGAGGCAGTTTTTCAATATTATGCAACAGGAGTAGTTCATCGACCTTCTGAGGTTTGAATAAATAAGTCAAGTGGAAGGAAACATGCGAAAACATTTCAGATTTGTCCTGCTTCATTTCTTAGTGAACTCGACTTTTGGAGGATATCGCATCAACATGTTGGCTCGTGTTGTGCTGATGTCATTCCTCAAAAACGGGAAGAAGAGAAAGAAGAAGAAAAAGTGATTATTGATCAAGTTACGATTAAAATCTAAATAAGAGAAATTTCAGGTGGATGACACTACTTTCGATAAATTAATGTGTGGAAAATTGAGGCGGCGGATGTGGACATTTCTCGAAAGACCCGGGTCTTCAATGCAGGCAAAAGCTTTTGAACTTTCATCTACTCTATTCGTGGCGATTTCAGTTATGGGTCTCTCATTCGGTACAATTCCTGATTTTCAAGTAAGTCATATTCACTAAATTAAAAATCTGAAACTTCTGGATTTCAGGTAACGCATCTAATGCCTCCTCACAACGAAACAATAGTCTTACCAAACGGAACGGTTACGGTCATTCAAAAAGTGGAACAAATGAGAGTGGAGCATCCAGCTTTTGTATTTACGGAACGGATATGTATCGCATTCTTCACAGTCGAGTATTGTCTACGGTTTTTCGCTGCTCCGAGAAAGTTAAGATTCGCATTGAAACCATTGAATCTGGTGGATCTTCTCGCAATTGTGCCATTCTATTTGGAACTTTTGCTCACTCTTTGCGGAGTTGACGATAGAAAATTGAGAGATTTGAGATGGGCATTCTTAGTTGTTCGAATCCTTCGAGTCCTTCGAGTCATTCGAATTATCAAATTAGGAAGATTCTCATCTGGACTTCAAACATTCGGAATGACACTTCAAAGATCACAAAAACAACTTCAAATGATGACAATTGTACTTTTGACTGGAGTTGTATTCTTCTCAACTATGATATATTTCTTGGAAAAAGACGAGGAGAGTACACCGTTCACAAGTATTCCAGCAGCTTATTGGTGGTGTATTGTAACAATGACAACTGTTGGATATGGTGATGCAGTGCCTGCTACAACTAGTGAGTTTTTCAATTCTAATTCTTCAAAAATACTGATTTTTAGTGGGAAAAATCATTGCATCAGCAGCAATCATGTGTGGAGTACTTGTACTTGCTCTGCCTATCACTATCATTGTCGACAATTTTATCAAAGTGGCTCAAGATGAACAGCAAGCGGAGCAACAGAAAATAGATCAACACAGTGAGCAACTTGCGCTAGAAGCGATGCTCAACGCCCATGACTAGTATATCGAATATTTCTTTTCATTGATTTTAAAATTACGAGTAACTATTTGTCCCCGAAATCTTATCTTTTTCTATAATAAGTGTATGCTTTGGTTATTTTAATTTTTATCATAAAATTCAATTTTCTCTACTTTTCGAAAGTTCTACTCAAATCCAATTCAACGGGAATTTCTTTCCTTTCAGTGCACTTTTTCTCTCATCCCTCTTTTTCTTTCCTGACGACATCTGACTATGAAGAAAAACGAAGAAGAAGATGAGATGATTCCAATTTCTTTCTTGGCATATTTTTTGATTCAAAGCCGCTTTACACATCTCTCTTCTATCCCATACGAAAACATCGAGAACACGTTAGAGCCCAAAGAAAAAACGACGAGAAGACATTAGGCCATTTCCTCTTTTCTTTTTCTCTTTTCTCAAGACACTTCTCATGGATTTTGTTGTTCGTTTACATATCACTCTCACAATTTTGAATCCAAAAGAAATGAATGAATGAAAGAATTTTGATAAGAGATCCCACATTAATTCAATTTAAATAAACTAACCTGAGAATGAAAGTCTCAATTTTACAGTCTCTCCCTTATCGAAGACAAGGGTCGAGGCATATCGATCGACACGGTTGATCTCCGGAAGTTGATCCATAGTGACCTTGCATGAGTGCTCAACAGATCCAGCTGAATTTTTGATAACGATCTTGTACTCTCCTGGAAGAAAAATATTGTTGAGGATAGAGAAAAAGGAGGGAAAGAAAGGGGCGAATATTCAAATTTGGAGTGACAGAAATATTTGACATTGAAGGGTTCGGGTTTCCGGTTACCTTCGTCATCCTCTCTCATTTCTCCAATTGTCAACGAAGTCACACCAGACGTCGTCTCAATCCATTGTCGTTTTCCAGAGAAAATCTCTTTTTTGTTCTTGAACCAATGAACTTCTGGAGCTGGGTGTCCGGTGAACTCGGCGGTGATTTTACTTTTAGCGTTCTTGATTGCTGTCAAGTCGGCTGGCGCAGATGTGAATGCAGGCTTTTGAGATTCTGGAATAAAAAGAAGGATAAACAAACATTACTGGCCATAAAGCTTCACTGGTGACAAGTTTTAAATTAAAATGTTTCTGTAAAAATTTCTCAAATTCTTCCTAATGTTTTTTTCTATTGTAAAAGACAATTCTAAATGAAAACAGACACCGTAATAGATTCCTAATCCCCACTCTCACCTTTAGTATCCTTGCACTCAATTCCTTCACTCTGTTCGGAAGTCACTGTCTGTCCTGCCTTGTTCTGTGCAATAACTCGGAAAAGATGTGTTGTTCCCTCTTTGAGTTGAGAAATCGTAGCAGAACATTCGGTTAAATCTTTCATAGCAACAGACCATGGACGTTTCGAGTTGGACTCTTTCACTTGGACAGTGTATGTGACGTCATCGTTGTCAGATGTCCATTTCAAGGCAATCGATGTGGCAGTTGATGATGCGAATTCTGGTTTTCCGATTGGTTTCAAGTCTGCAGTCTTTTCAGATTCTTCGGATTTTTTCTCTTCGGTTTCAGATTTTTCCAAACTCTTTTCAGTTTCCTTCTTCTTCAATGTTGTCAACTTTCCTTCCAAAGCAGCACCAGTTCCCATCGTATTAATTGCAGATACCTTCACATCATATCCAGTATTTGCTTCCAAACCATCAACTTTGAAATTTAATTCTTTGGTCTTTCCACATTGTTTCCATCCTTTGTTCTTTGATTCTTTCCGTTCAACATTATATCCGGTGATCTCACAACCTCCATTATTCTCTGGTGTCTTCCAGCTGAACTCTGCAGTGCTCTCAGTGACATCATCAAAGACGATCGGTCCCGTGGGAACTCCTGGGGCTCCCTTGGCAGCTCCCTTGATACGGAGCGCAATCTCAACTTTTCCTTTTCCTGCGTCATTTTCCACGTTGAGTTTGTAGATTCCAGCGTGTCCTTGATCGGTCTTTGAAATAGTCAATTGAGCGGTTCCATCTGCAGAAATGTGAGAGGACACATTTCCATCTTCTCTAACTGGTTTGTCATCTTTAGTCCAGTTAGCTGATGCAACTGGTTCTAAGATCTTGGCAGAGAGCTTTGCAGTATCTCCGACTTTCACTTCAACGACTGATTGCTCCGCTTCAACTTTTGGACTTTCTGGAAGTTTGACTGTGACTGCAATCGACACTTCTTCTTCGTCTCCTTCAGAAGACTTCACTTTGCATGTGAAGACTCCAGATGCATTAACGTCAACAGTTGGAATTTTGACAGTAGAGACACCTCCACCATTGGTTATGGTGTAGGAAGCATCAAGAGACTTTCCATCCTTCTTCCATTCAACGGATACTCCAGTTTCAGCAACTTGAGCTGAAATCTCTCCAGATTTTCCGGCAATCAGTTCGACTTTGGATTTTTCTGCTTTGACGAGACCTTTTTTAGCAACTTTCTTGACGACTTTCTTCTTCTTTTCGGTGGAATCTTCGGAGGTCTTTTCTTCAGCTTTTCCAGATTTCTCCTCGGCCGTCTTTCCGGCGGCACTCTTTGCTGATTCCTTCTCAGTCTCCTCCTTCTTTTCAGATGTGGTAGCAACTGATTCAGCATCAGAAGTTTGAAGGGAACCTCTTCTCGACTCATCTTGTACTTTCTCTACTGCTTTTCCCTTCTTCAATTTCTCTTTTACTTCTTGCAGTGTCTCTTCTCCTTTATTCTCTGGAACCTTCTTCTTTACTACTTTCTTCGTCTTCTTCTCTTCTGCTGCTTCAGTTGGAACTTCAGAAGACGCTTGTGCTTCTTCCGTTTTCTTCTCAGTAGCTTCAGCAGTTTCAGACTTTTGTGCAGAAGAGTCTACATCAGCTTTTTTCTCAGCCGTTGTCTCTGGCATTTCAGATCCTGGTACGACGATCTTCACTGGCTCAGTCTCTTCACTTGGACTAGAAATTGCATGAATTCCAGTGGCGGTAACCTGATAAGTGTATTCACCAGATTCTGTCACTGACCGATCTTTGAACTTGTTTCTATCGGTGTTAGCAATTTCCAACCATTCCGATTCTCCAACCTTCTTTCTCTCAACCTTGTAAAGACTGGTCTCTGGACATTCTTCCCATCTCAATGTAACCTTAGTTCCATCAACAGCTACACTAACTTGTGGTGTTGTAAGAATAGCAATCTTTGGAACGAATAGTTCAGATGACTCGCTGACTGGCTCAGAGCTCTCCAATGTGAGCACATCAACCGTTTCACATGGCTCAGACTCTCCCACTTCGTTGACAGCAAGAATACGGAATCCGTACACTTGATTACAGAAGAGATCTTCAGCAACGAATGTGAGTTTAGTTGGTTTCACTTGACCACATGGTCTCCAACGATTGTTATCAACTCCCTTTCTTTCAATAACATATCCAGTAAGAGGAGCTCCGTTGGTTTCCAATGGTGGTTGCCAGGAGAGGAACACACTGTCTTCTGTGACTTCCTTGAATTTCAAATCGAGTGGTTCAGATGGTCGGTCGACAATCTTCAAAGCAATCTCCTTGACGCATTGACCAAGTGGACTCTCAGCAATGACACGAACGGTTCCAGAGTTGTCGAGTGTAACGTTCTTCATTCTAACACTTACGGAGTCATCGTATTCTGTCACGGTGGCGATGGCCTTCAATGGAGTTCCATTGTTAGCCATATGGATTGTTGGTACTGGGAATCCAGTGAACTCAACCGTGAAGTCAAATTCATTTCCAGCGTGGACAGTGACACCTTCACGGATTTCTTCTGGGATAACGAGGTTTGGAGCAACTTCGAACGCGAGCTTGGCTGGTGCAGAAGTCTCCTTATCGGAAACTGAAGCAGTGTAAGCTCCAATATCATGTTTATCGAAGTTCTTTATTTCCAGTGTCGCCCGCTTTCCGTCGTTCTCCATAACTGCCTTGTTCATTTGTGGCCAGATTTCTACTCCATTCTTGAACCATTTCACCTTACGAACTGGTTTCGATGTCTCACAGAACAAGGTCATGGTTTCTCCGAAGGTCTTGACGATAGCGTCTTGTGGTCCAACGAGGATGTGTGGTTCCTGCTCATTCACAATAACTTCTCCTTCGGCTCTACTTCTTCCATCAGTAGTCTCACACTTGTAGACTCCACTATCGGCATCTCTTGATCCCTTGATTCGGAGAGTTCTCTTTCTGGCCATTGCATAGAATTGAACACGATCACTGGCAACAAGTTTCTTTCCATCCTTGTACCAATTGACCACTGCTTCCTCATCTGATACTTCACATGTCAATTCGATATCATGTCCTTCTTCGACTTCAGTAAGTTCTGAGAATGAAGAATTGAAGTGAGCTCGAACGTCACTCATTGAAACTTCAGCTTCTGATTCAGCGGTTCCATGGATGTTCTCAACAAGCACTTTATAGAGACCAACATCTTCTGATGCCAATTCGTGTATAATCAATGCACTCATAGATCCTTCGTTGACGATTTCGGTGTTCTCATCCATCGGAATAATTTCTTTTCCATCCTTGTACCAAATGTATTCTGGAGCTGGGTGTCCAGCAGCGTGACATTCCAATCTCAATTCACATTTCTTTGGAATCTTGACTGGTTTGATGGCCTTCAGAACTCTTGGAGCATCGTCAGCGAGAACCACAACAGGGACTGTTGGCTCACTGAACTCTCCAGTACCATGTTGGTTACGGGCGGCCACTCTGAAGACATATGGAATTCCTTCACGAAGACCATCAATAACACATTTAGCATCGGCGGCAACGGCAGCAGCCTCTCCAATATCGATACTTGCCCAAATGGAAGATCCGTCAGACTTGTATTGAACAACGAATTCCTTCTCTCCATCGACCTTCCATGAGACTTCAACCTTATCGTTATCGAGAACCTTGACCATTGGACAATCCAAAATAGTTTCAGGCACGAGTCCTTCAACCGTCAATTTCTCAGAAACAACATTTGAGTTGGATCGAAGACCGGCTTCATTACATGCTTCCACCTTGAATTCGTATTCTTTTCCAGAATTGAGAGCTCTTACATTGAAACTCTCAGTGAAGACAAGTTCATCTCCATTGATCTTCTGCCATTCTCCTCCATTCTCTCTCTTGTAGACATCATATCCATACACTGGAGATCCTCCGTCATCAATTGGTTTTGGCCAATGCAATGAGCAAGATGTTGATGTCACATTATCGATGGTTGGTGGGTACTCGACAGTTGGAACTTGGAATGGTGATCCAGTTTGAACTGGTTTCGTCTCAATGAACTCGCCGGTTCCGAACTTGTTCACGGCGGCAATTCTGATAATGTATGGAGTTTCGATTTCCAAATCATCAACAATATGGGATGTCTTCTTCCCGTTGACACTTCCAACTTTGTGGAACTTTCTGCGACCACTTTCCTTCTTCTCAATGACATACGAAGTGACTTCGGCTCCATTATTTTCAGCTGGAGCAGTCCATTCAATGTGAAGACAATCACTTTCCACTTTTACGACAGATACATCTCCTGGTGCAGATGGGGTGTCATTGACCTGAAATTTTCAAAGTTAGAAACCGAAAAAATTGAAAAAAAAAGTCCACCTTGACATCAAACTTCTGAGTAACTTCTCCAAACTCATTCTTCAACTTTACTTCATATTCTCCAGCATCATCTTTGCTTACTCCACGTTTCGTCAACTTCAATCCATCGTCCACAACATCAATTCTACTGCGTCCATCGAATTCCAGATCTTTTCCATCGACAGACATAGAGAATGTTGCTTCTGGATTACTGTCATAGGCAACATGAATCGAGAACTTGTCATCCTTATCAACCTGAATATACGTTATTGAGAAAAAGTGTTCTGAAAGTGAATTGAATGCGCGGTGACTGGGATTTGGATATGGATTCAGGGACGGAAGCGAATTGAAATGAAAAATGCAAGGGAGAAATATTGCAAGCCTAGGAAAAAGTGAACTGAAAACAGGCGCATAACCTTTTTGATTTGATGGAAGCGAGGGAAAAATGAAAGTGACTTACGGTGATAACCGGTTTCTTCTCCGATACATTTTTCAGAACCGGTTTTCCTTGAATCGAGAGATGAGTACTGCAATTGACACCGTCACACTGTACAGTATACTTTCCACTATCTTCATATTTAGCTCTTCTCAGAGTCAATGAGACCGAACATCCAACTGTATCAATCGAGTAGTCCTTATTGATTTCTAATGGTTTTCCGTCCTTGAGCCAAACAACTTTACTGATATCAATTGGATGATTCAAAGTGACAGAGATTGTGACTTCTTGTCCTTCTTTTCCAGATGTCTTACGTGGCAAGAACTTGACAAAGTCAACTGGAAGTTCTTCAACCTTCAGAATAGTTGTATGAGACTCTGTTCCACAAATCGCAACGATTTCCATTCCAGAATCTTCTGGTTCCACTTGATCAATGATTAGAGTACGGAAGAATGTATGAGACATTTCATGGCATCTTGAATTCAAATCAGCATCTTTTCCGTTTACCTTCCAAGTAACCTTATCATCTTCCTCTAGAAGTTCAATCTCAATTTCTACATTATCTCCACGCATAGCGAGAGTTTCAGAAGCAAATGTTGAAGCGAATCCAGTGCGACGACGTCTACGCCTGCCTTCAGAAGATGTCTTGCTGGAGATGGATTGCTCGTCATCACTGAAGATAGCAGATGACTTTCTTCTTGTCATAGATTCATCCTTCTCAGCTTCCTTCTTTTGAGATTCTTTTGGTTCAGATTCCATTGCAGAGTCTGTTGTAACTGTATCTTGTTTCTCAACAGTTTCAGCAGTTTCTGGTTTGACAGTGTCGACAGAAGATGTTTCACTGATTGCTGAATCAGCCTTCTCTGTCTTTTTCTTCATAACCTTCTTCTTCGGTTTCTCTTCCAAGTCATCACTAATCTTTGAAACATCAGCAAGGCTTGCTTCACTGGCAACAGAATCACTCTTTTGAGTCTTTTTCTTGATGACTCGCTTCTTTGGAGTGGCATCCGAATCTTCTGGTTTTGGAGGTTTGCCATCAGCAGTTTTCTTCTCATCTGTTTTAGCCGTTTCAGCGTCTTCAGGCTTACTCTCTTTCTTAATGGTGGCAGATGCAGATTCTTCTGGCGTTTGTTCAACCTTTTCAGCAGGTTTCTCTTGCACTGTAAACTCAGAAGCTGTGTCGGCAACTGATGTTTGACTGATCGACGAGTCTGACTTTTCCGTTTTCTTTTTCAAAACCTTCTTCTTTGGTTTCTCTTCAGCTGTCTTTGAAGTATCGGCTTCGGCCTTGACCTTTTCATCAGCCTGTTTCTTCGCTTCGGATTCTTTCTTGGCTTCCAAGTCTTTTTTGGTCTTGTCGTCATCCTCTTTCTTGGCTTTAGCTTCAGAATCCTTCTTAGCCTTGTCCTCAGCTTCCTTCTTGGCCTTAGCTTCAGCTTCCTTCTTGGTCTTGGCTTCAAGATCCTTCTTAGCCTTGTCATCAGCCTCCTTCTTGGCCTTTTCGTCAGCTTCCTTCTTGGCCTTCTCGTCAGCTTCCTTTTTAGCCTTGGCTTCAGAATCCTTCTTGGCCTTTTCGTCAGCTTCCTTCTTAGTCTTGGCTTCAAGATCCTTCTTAGCCTTGTCATCAGCCTCCTTCTTTGTCTTATCGTCAGCTTCCTTCTTAGTCTTGGCTTCAAGATCCTTCTTAGCCTTGTCGTCAGTTTCCTTTTTAGCCTTGGCTTCAGAATCCTTCTTGACCTTATCGTCAGCATCCTTTTTAGCCTTGGCTTCAGAATCCTTCTTGGCCTTTTCGTCAGCTTCCTTTTTAGTCTTGGCTTCAAGATCCTTCTTAGCCTTGTCATCAGCCTCCTTCTTAGTCTTCTCGTCAGCTTCCTTCTTAGCCTTAGCTTCAGAATCCTTCTTAGCCTTGTCGTCAGCTTCCTTCTTGGTCTTATCGTCAGCTTCCTTCTTAGTCTTGGCTTCAAGATCCTTCTTAGCCTTGTCGTCAGCTTCCTTCTTGGCCTTCTCGTCAGTTTCCTTTTTAGCCTTGGCTTCAGAATCCTTCTTAGTCTTCTCGTCAGCTTCCTTTTTAGCTTTAGCTTCAGAATCCTTCTTGACCTTTTCGTCAGCTTCCTTCTTAGTCTTGGCTTCAAGATCCTTCTTAGCCTTGTCATCAGCCTCCTTCTTAGTCTTCTCGTCAGCTTCCTTCTTAGCCTTAGCTTCAGAATCCTTCTTAGCCTTGTCGTCAGCTTCCTTCTTGGTCTTATCGTCAGCTTCCTTCTTAGTCTTGTCTTCAAGATCCTTCTTAGCCTTGTCGTCAGCTTCCTTCTTGGCCTTCTCGTCAGCTTCCTTTTTAGCCTTAGCTTCAGAATCCTTCTTGACCTTTTCGTCAGCTTCCTTCTTAGTCTTGGCTTCAAGATCCTTCTTAGCCTTGTCATCAGCCTCCTTCTTAGTCTTCTCGTCAGCTTCCTTCTTAGCCTTAGCTTCAGAATCCTTCTTAGCCTTGTCGTCAGCTTCCTTCTTGGCCTTCTCGTCAGCTTCCTTTTTAGCCTTAGCTTCAGAATCCTTCTTGACCTTTTCGTCAGCTTCCTTCTTAGTCTTGGCTTCAAGATCCTTCTTAGCCTTGTCATCAGCCTCCTTCTTAGTCTTCTCGTCAGCTTCCTTCTTAGCCTTAGCTTCAGAATCCTTCTTAGCCTTGTCGTCAGCTTCCTTCTTGGCCTTCTCGTCAGCTTCTTTTTTAGCCTTAGCTTCAGAATCCTTCTTGACCTTTTCGTCAGCTTCCTTCTTAGTCTTGGCTTCAAGATCCTTCTTAGCCTTGTCATCAGCCTCCTTCTTAGTCTTCTCGTCAGCTTCCTTCTTAGCCTTAGCTTCAGAATCCTTCTTAGCCTTGTCGTCAGCTTCCTTCTTGGTCTTATCGTCAGCTTCCTTCTTAGTCTTGGCTTCAAGATCCTTCTTAGCCTTGTCGTCAGCTTCCTTCTTGGCCTTCTCGTCAGCTTCCTTTTTAGCCTTGGCTTCAGAATCCTTCTTGGCCTTTTCGTCAGCTTCCTTTTTAGCCTTAGCTTCAGAATCCTTCTTGGCCTTTTCGTCAGCTTCCTTTTTAGCCTTAGCTTCAGAATCCTTCTTGACCTTTTCGTCAGCTTCCTTCTTAGTCTTGGCTTCAAGATCCTTCTTAGCCTTGTCATCAGCCTCCTTCTTAGTCTTATCGTCAGCTTCCTTTTTAGCCTTGGCTTCAGAATCCTTCTTGGCCTTATCGTCAGCATCCTTCTTAGCCTTCTCGTCAGCTTCCTTTTTAGCCTTGGCTTCAGAATCCTTCTTGGCCTTTTCGTCAGCTTCCTTTTTAGCCTTAGCTTCAGAATCCTTCTTGACCTTTTCGTCAGCTTCCTTCTTAGTCTTCTCGTCAGCTTCCTTCTTAGCCTTAGCTTCAGAATCCTTCTTAGCCTTGTCGTCAGCTTCCTTCTTGGTCTTATCGTCAGCTTCCTTCTTAGTCTTGGCTTCAAGATCCTTCTTAGCCTTGTCGTCAGCTTCCTTCTTGGCCTTCTCGTCAGCTTCCTTTTTAGCCTTAGCTTCAGAATCCTTCTTGACCTTTTCGTCAGCTTCCTTCTTAGTCTTGGCTTCAAGATCCTTCTTAGCCTTGTCATCAGCCTCGTTCTTAGTCTTATCGTCAGCTTCCTTTTTAGCCTTGGCTTCAGAATCCTTCTTGGCCTTATCGTCAGCATCCTTATTTGCCTTCTCGTCAGCTTCCTTTTTAGCCTTGGCTTCAGCCTCCTTCTTAGTCTTATCGTCAGCTTCCTTTTTAGCCTTGGCTTCAGAATCCTTCTTGGCCTTATCGTCAGCATCCTTCTTAGCCTTATCGTCAGCTCCCTTCTTGGTCTTATCGTCAGCTTCCTTCTTGGCCTTCTCGTCAGCTTCCTTCTTGGTCTTGGCTTCAGAATCTTTCTTAGCCTTGTCCTCAGCCTTATTATCTTTTTTGATTGTTGCAGCTGTTGATTCATCGGGTGTCTGTTCATCTTTTTGAGCAGTCTTCTCTTGAAGAGTAAAATCAGTAGAAGCTTCTGATGTTTGACTAATTGAAGAATCTGATTTCTCAGTTTTCTTTTTGAGGATCTTTTTCTTTGGTTTCTCTTCAGCAGATTTCGAAGTATCTTCTTCTGCCTTGGCTTTTTCATCAGCCTCTTTTTTCATCGATGTTTCCTGTTTAGCCTTTTCGTCACTCTTGTCAGCAGCCTCCTTCTTGGCCTTATCAGCGGATTCCTTTTTGATTTTTGCTTCTGTTTTCTGTGCCGGCTCTTTTTCTGTCTTCTTTTGAAGTGTTGTTTCTTCTTCCACTTGTTCAGTCTCATGCTTCACAGTAACTTCAGCAGTTTCTTGTGCATCATCCTAAAAAAGGGAAGAGTGCATTTGTGCGTGGGGAAAGTATGGGAAATGAGAGCAGGAAGTGCTCGAGGGAGAACGTGATTCGTGCATCACGGGGGAATTGAAAATGTTTGAATGGAACATGGTGTCTTGGAAAACAATTTTGTTCAAAATTTGGGTTCCATCCAAACATGTTCATGCAAAAATATAAATAAACTGACCTTCTTTTCAGACTTCTTTGTTGGTGGCAAGCCTTCCTTCTTTCTCGATTTGTCATCTGGAGTTTCAGAACGTCTCTTGAAAGAGAATTCAGCCTTTTCCTTGGCACTTTCGACCTGAAATTCAAAACATTGTCTTATAACTTTAAGAGCATTTTAAACTCACCTTCATAGAAACACTAGCAGAAAGTGGCTCGACCAATGGTGTCTTTGCATCAGCGCTTCCTTCACGACCACGAATAGTAGTTGTGATATTTGTCTCTGAATGCATTGTACTTGGATCTCCAAAACGAGAACTGATTTCATCTGGAATGAACAGCGCCTTCGGAATCTGCTTTTTCTTCTTTCCATCCGATGGTGGTGTACTTTCTTTGGATGGTGGTTGCGAAGTCTCCTTTTTACTTTCAGCAGCAGTCTTTTGAGTAGTTTCAGATGCCTTTGGTTTTTCAGCGGCATCCTTCTTTGGTTTCACACTCTTCTTCTCGACTGGTTTCTTGGTTTTCTCTTCTGCCTGCTTCTTCTCATCAGTTGCTGATTTCTCTTCAGCAGAGGTCTTTTCGACATCTGTCTTCGTTTTCTCAGCCTCTGATGGTTTTTTCTTTTTCTTGTCTAGATCCGATTTTGCTTCAGCAGCCTTCTGTTCAGCGGTCGCCTTGGCTTCATCTTGTACAGATTCAGATTTCTTTTGATCAATAGAGGTTGCATCGGATGCCTCTGCGGCGGCGATTGATTCATCCTTTTCAGTTTCACCATCATCTTTCTTCTTAATCACCTTCTTCTTTGTCTTTGGCTTTGTCTTATTTTCAGCAGCCTCATCTTGAGCAGTTGATTCTGGTTCCTCAGATGGTTCCAAACCAAGATCAATTGATTTGTCATCGTCTCTTGATTCTACAATTATGAAGATTATTCTATAGAACATACTTCAGAGCTGAAACAAGTTTCGATCTATCAATTTCTACTGAATCTTCTCACAAAGAACAAAAAACAGAGTTGTCCTATTAGCTAAACAAAAAGAAAAGCAAAACAAAAATTTTGACGAGTACACATAGAATACACAATGGACAAAAACGACACCTTCAGACAAATGGACAACGACATCAGAGAAACACCACGCTTCGCCAGCAACATTAATTGCTTGACACGCATATTCAGCTTCCTCGTCCTTGCAAATATCCTTCAGAATCAACCAGTGCTTTCTCATTTCGTCTTCATGACGGACTTCCATCTGAAAAATTATGAAGACAAATTACTAAACCTCTTTCACTATTGGCAACTTACCCTCTCACCATCACCATCATCAATCAATTTTCCATCTCTATAGAATCTCACTTGTGGCTCTGGTTCTCCAAGAGTCTCCACCATCATCACTACATTTTCTCCAACAATCGCATCATGATCAGATAAGATTTTATCGAATCTTGGAGGAATCAGTTGTGTAAGACGTGGAGCATTCGGGTTTCTTCTCTCCACAACTCTCTTGGTTCTTCTCTTCTTTCTCTTCTTCGCATCGTCTAATTCAGAATCAGAAGATGCTTCGACAACACGTCGTCCACGTTGAAGACGTCTTCTTCTATTGAAATGTTCATCATCTGGATACTCTTTGCAGTCAACGAACACTTGGAAGTTGCAACTGTCGACTCCAGCCAAGTTCTCCACTAAAAGACTGTAATCATCATCATCTTCAAATGTACAGTTGGCAATTCTTGCTTCGAATTCTCCGTCCGAATGGTAATCAAGTTGATATTTGGTAGATGGAACCATCATGTCAATCTCCTTTCCATTCTTAATCCATATCAATTCTGGAAGTGGGAATCCATCAACTTTTCCTGTCAACGTGGCAGTTTCTCCTTCTTTCACTTGAACATCTCCAACTGGATTCATAATTTCGGCGGAACGATGAGTCTCAGAAAGGTCGTCGATGAAGGACCCAGAATCTCGGACATCCAGAAGAATAGTGCATTTGTCAACTCCATAATCATTCTTCGCTTCGAACACGAGCTTTCCTCCGTCCAACTTACGGATGTCGTTGATGGTGACATTGAACGAGTGCTCGGATCCTCTCGTGAATCCCTCAAATGCCATCTTCTCAAAATTTGCAACAGGGTAGTCGTTTCGGTACATACGAATCTGAAAAGAAGCAAAATGTTGTCAATATTATGAATACGAACAAAATAACTCACCAAAGGAACATCATCTGAAACCACTTTGATTGTGAAAATCACCACATCTCCTTCAATACATCCAATGTACTGCATTTTCTTAGCAAAGGCAGGAATCCTCATTGCCAGCTCACCAGCTCCCATATACTCCTTTGGATCTCTCTTCTTTCTTCTTCTCTTCTCAACTCGAACTCCATTTTCATCGAATGTGATACTCTCTGCATCACTGAATTCTCCATCTTGAGAAATCGCAGAAATTATGAATTTTTTCTTCTTTTTGATTTCTCCTGGAGCCGAAGTGCTTGTTCCCTCCTCTTGTTCTGAATCATCTGACCAATCGACAGTCTCTGCTTGACAGATACGGAGAGTTAACTCTTTTTGTGGCAAGTCAACGTGAGCATTTGCAGTTGAACTCGATGGTTTAGAGAACGATAAATCTGTACCTCGCAGTTCCAATGAATCCGCCTCTTTGTTCTTGTCAATACTGGATTCAGCAGAGTCACGTTCTTCTTTCGAAGATATGTCAAATCCGGCATTTTTCTCAGCAAACGATGATTTCTCTGTTTTCTTCTGCTTTCCAGAAATCTTCTTCGACGTCTTTGATTGTTCATCAGGCTTTTCAAAACTAGAAATCAAGTTCGTCTTGGCATCTTTTCCTACTTCAACTTTAGCAGAAACTGAAGAAGTGACATCTCTGTCTCCAGAAATAGCTAGCTCATTCTCTGTTGATTTATCAAAAGAAACACCAGAATCCGCTACTGAAAGTGATGTGGTGTCGTGACGACCATCATTAGCAGCCAGGGTATCCGATACTTGATGTTTCTCCGGCTTCTTCTTCAACGTTGTTTTTCTTCTACTCTCAGAGTACTTGTCTTCTGCGGTAACGGCTTCTCCCAAATTTTGTTCAGAATGTTCGTGCGACTCATCTCGATTCAACAAAGCATCAGCATCAGCAACAGAAAGAGAATCAGATCCCTGTTTCTTTCCTGTTGATCCGATAGATTCAGATGCATTCATTTTTTCACCGACTCGATTGACGGCGTGTTCACTGTCCAATTGAGAGAGGGAAGTAGCATCTGAAGTTGCTCCAGCTCCATATGAGGTTTCTTTGTTTTCTGAATCTTTTGACAAGTTTGCTTCAGAAGATGCAACTGCTAGGTTCTCAGATTCTTTGGTTGAGCCAATCAGTTTTTCTGCTCCTTTTTCTGTTTTCTGCTTTTTTGACTTCTTCAAATTCAGTTCTTGCTCACTGAAGCTATCCTTTCCACTTGATTTTCCAACAGATGCACTCGATTCCTCTTCATCGTTTTTCTTTTTTAAACTTGCTTCAGTATCAGTGATCGAAAGACCGGAAGAGTCTTTCATTCCCTCTGCAACATCTTGCTCTGTTGAGGCAGACTCCAGTAATTTCCTTTTCGATGAATCCAAACTGCGTTCATTGTATGCATCTTTCGCTAAAATTCCAGCAGCATCGAACAACTTTTCAGCGGTTTCGTCTTCCTGTTTATTGTCAATTTCAAAGCTGGCACTTGCACCAGAATCGCCTCTCTTTGATCTCATCTGCTTCAGCTTCTTCGATATTTTTTCTTCACCTTGCTGCTCGACTGTTGCAGACGCCTCTCCAGAATCAAACTTCTTTCCGAATGCTCCATCTTTTTCAGCAATACTCAAGGAATCGGAATCTTTCTTGCTGTCCGTTTTCAAATTCTTCGATGTACTCTTCTTTGAGTCTTGGCTCTTTGTCAAGTGAGCTTCTTTATTGATGTCAGCAAGACTTGTTGAATCTTCAGCTGTGAGGTCAATTTGTCCAAAAGCAGAAATCTCCACATTAGATCTGCGGAGTTCCGGATTGACATCAGAAACGGATAGTGATTCTTGTTGTCTGGAATCTCCATCAGCCTTCAACGATGCTTCAGCATCTCCGATCTGTTCAGTTCTCTTGAACTTTCGGTTTTTCGAAACTTCAGCATATTGGGAACTAGCACCTTCTACCATTTCATTTGAATCCTTTGAAACATTTGAAGTTTCTTCAGGTTTAGAAATCTTATCGTTCTTTGATATCTCAGCGTATTGAGTTTCTCTTAGATTCTTCTCTCCGAACGTTGTTTCAGCGCCAGCTTCAGAAGACTTCTCTCCTTTTTTGGATTTCTTGATATTCTTAGTCTTCTCTTCGTAGCTAGATGAATCTTGATCTTTTTCACCAATTATTTTCGAAGCTTCTTGATCTTTTCCAGATTTTTTCAAACTTTCTCGCTTGCCAATACTTGCTAAACTATCACCATCTTTGATATTTGACTTCGCTTGAATTGATATTTCTCCAGATTCATCCTCGTCATTTCTCTTCATTCCTTGCTTTTTACCAATTACATTCATCGAATCCGTTGCTTTTTCATCTTCAGCAAACATCATTTCAGCCAATTCTTCGTCTGCCATGAGTCGATCAAGCTCAGAAGTGAGACTTTGTTCGGCAAAGCTAGTAGTGACTTTTGATTTTTGTGGGACAGTTTTCGAAGCTTTCTTTGTTTCATCTGATTTTCCAAGTTTCTGTTTTTTTCCAGTGATTGACAGCGAGTCTTGATCAGTCGTTTTATCACCTAGATTGGCTTCAACTCCTTCACTTTTATCTTTATCACCTTTGGATTTCTTGGTAGATATAAGTGTTCTCTCATCGAATGACGACTTCTCTTTGACTTCTGGAGCATTGTTCTTCTGAACTTCGGCTTCTTCATTCTTCCGTGAAATCTTCTTCTTCATTCCAGTAATACTCATATGCTCAGATTCCTTGTTCTTCTCCGGAATAACGTCTTCAATCGATTCAGATTTTGTAGAAGAATCGAAGCTTACTCTTTTTCTTCTCATTGCCAATGAAGTCTTCTCTTTATTCTTCAAAGCAACAAGATGTTCAGCTTCACTGTCTTCAGCACTTCCAGATTTTTCCAATTCATCATTCAGAGAAGTCGTTGCAAGGGAAGTTTCGTCTTGGTTCTTCAGTTGAATGTCACTTTCTGATTCTCCTGATTCTCCTTTTTTCGACTTTTTAGATCTCAGTGTTGACTCAGCAAAAGAATCAGATTCTTGTTGTTTTGTCTTTGCTCCAAATTCAACACTTTCCTTCTGCTCACCCTTTTTCAGTTTCTTATTCTTTCCAGTCACTGCCAATCCAGTCTTCTCATCATTTGAAGTTGGAATCAGCTTGCCCGATTGAATTTCCTCAGCATTTTGTCTAGCCAACTTCTTGTTTACATCTTTCATCACCATTGAGTATACTTCTTGATCTTTTTCTCCAAAATTGAAAGTTGATGAACCTTCAGAATCACCTTTCTGGTCATGAGTAGATTGAACTTCACGAATTTCCATTGAAGTCTCATCACGGTTCGATTCTCCAATAGATCCGCTTACTTCAGCTGCTCCAGATCCCTGCTTCTTCTTAAATTTTTTGTTAACATCTTTCACCTCCATCGAAGTCTTTTCTTGCTCATTCTTCTTATCAGCCATCGCACTTGACGCTCCAGCTTCCGCCTCTAACTTCTCCTTTGCTTTCAACTCTTCATAAAGATCTTGCAATGTGAAATTATCCGACTCCTCTTGTTTCTCTCTTAACTTCGATTCCACTTCTCCGTGACTGTCTTTCTTGTTCATTTTTTTACGGATTGATTGCATGGCAAGGCTGTCAGATTCAGATTCAGATGCCTTTGATCCAATATTATGAGAGGCTTCTTCTATTCCTTCTTCATTCGACAATTTTGTTTTCATATTTTGAATAGAAAGCTGATCTTGATCAGATTCACTAGCTCCAAAGTTTTTAACAGCTTCAGATTCTGATGCTCTTTTCTTCTTTTTCATTCGCTTGTTCAAATCTTGGATGGACAAGTTGTCTGATTCTTTCTCATTGGATTTTCCAGATTTGTCAGTTTCCACTGTTTCGCTTTGTGCCTTCTTCTTCATGCTTTTGTTCACATCTTGAATCGACATTCCAGTTTTCTCATTCAATTTTTCAGTCTCCGATCTATCAACTTCGACACCTTCCTCTTCATTCTTCTTTTTCATTGACTTGTTGAGTTCTTGAACACTCAATGCTGACTTTTCCTCATCTTTTGTCTTTTTTCCATCCGATTTTTCAGTGGAAGCACTAGCTTTTTCTCCTTTCTTGGACAGCTTCTTATTTAAGTTTTTGATTTCCATGGCGTCAGAATCTTTTTCAGAAAGTTTAGCATCTTCAGAAGTTTTTTCTTCCTCAATTTTTTCAAAAGCATACGTTCCACTTGTTGTCGGATCATTCGGCACGTCGTCACCTTCTTCATCGTATTCGATTTCCACAACATCCGCATCAATATCTGATTCTTTGATGTTCAAACTTCGGGTGAGACTTTTCCGTGTTCCTTTTCTGACTTGTTTCTCGGTTTGACCGTGTTGTTCCGGAGATGAGAATGTTGAATTGAGTTGAGTGGATTCCTCGATTCTGGAAAGAAAGCAAATGAAATCAGAGAAATCTAGTGAGTCTTAATTATAGAAATCTAAGTACTGAATCATAACTTGAAAGTGATAATCAGAATTTCCAAAAAACTCACTGATTGGATCTGTGAGAACTTTCCCCGGCTGCACCATCCTCATCCTTCTCAGGGTTTCCAATATCTGATCCATCTCTGTCTTCGCTTTCTGAAATATTTCAATTCATTCCAAATTCACGATCAAAATCCTCACTTTTCCTGTCTCTCTTTTTGCTTCCTTCAGATTCTTTCGATTTTTCAGCTTTTTTGTTAACTGTAAATTCATATTTTAATTAATTGTTTTCAGATTGGACTGGGTAAAACTTTAAATTTTGTCAAAAAGCAATAATAGAAGTTTAGCAAAATGTGATTCCCAGTATATTTATAGTCAGGAAAAAAGAAAAGAAAACTCCCTGCTGAAACCTTATCTGAAAACTCTGAAAAACATTTATGATCTATTTTTTGCATGCAAACAGAAACACACATCATGCAAATCAAAGATTCAGTGATCATTGATATACCGTAACCTCGTTCTGCTCCTTTAAACTTACCTGGCTCCTTGACTTGTTCAGTTGGTGACTCTGAAAATGGTAACAATTTTCAAAAAAGATTTTCGACGAACAAAGAACGTAAAATTTCACAACTCGAAAAGAGAGATCTAGAATCTTTGGTTTTTGCGCGTTTTTTTGCATTCGAGTCGAAAGTTGTGGAGAAACGAGAGGATTGGTTCGAACATGTGTTGACACATACTCAATCCCGACAATTTAACAAGAGCGAGAGCTTGAGACAATCAATTGTGAGAAACAGTGAGTGAACATGGTGGGCAAAGTGGGAAAGAACGTGATGATAAGTAGAACCGTTTCTTTCTTGGGTTTTTTCGGATTTGGAAAACTCAAAAATCGCTGATTTGTTGGTTTGTAATCAGGATGAAAAAAAACAAGACTTTGGCAAAGATCCGAAATACAAAGATCGGAAATTCAAAAGATCAGAGATATTTTGAGGAAAATAGCTTGAGAACGAGTATTGAGTAAAAACAATAATCTACGGAAATAATAACGGTTATAATTCTGAAAAAGATTCATGAGTAACTAAAAAACTGAGGATTTCACATAGTGAAAGTCAACAATTGGGATTGAAAAAGAGAATTTACCGTAAAAACAGCGAGAATTGCAAAATTTTGTGTTTTCGAGAATTTCAGAAAGTTTTCGAGAATTTCAGAAAAAAGATATTGGTGGAAATTACAATGTTCGGATATAATTGGAGGGGATTTGAGAAGCAAGAGTTGTTTAAGTTTTTTGACTAATCCAGGTTTTCTCAATAAACACTTTGAGAATCAGTTTAAAACTCAGACAACCTGTGATATTATTGGTTGGCTTAACCTGAACTAGTAAAACTTTTCTTGCTAAATCTGAATAAAGACGACGTAAAAAATCTAGAAGTTCAAAAAAACATTTCAACGAGCAGTTGAAACTACATCGAAATATTACAAGATTTACTTTGATCATTGATTAACGTACCAGATGATACACAATCAGAGATAACTAAAACGAAAAGATAAAATATTTCTCTTTTACTCGTCTCTCCCTCCCCGCCACCTGTTTGTACAGTTATTGACTTTTCACTTATCATTTTGATATCCAGAAGAAGGGAATGGTATCCAGAAAAGTAACAAAAAGTGTTGATTAGAACAAAAACTATCAAAGAAATGTACCCAAAAATGAATAATTCTTGAATGTCCTGATAATTTGCTAGAGGAAATAGAACAAAAATCACATATATCTGTAGGAACGAGCAGAAGAAAGAGGACAAATGAGTAGCGGCAGGGATGTCAAGTGGATGAAAAACATGGAACTTCGTGACATTGTTTGCTCACTGTTTATAAGGATTTCAGAAATAAAAAAGAAGTATCAGAAAAAATTGGTGGGAGGAAAAGAAGGGATATCCCATACCATTCACACTGTGATTCATCGAATCAAAAATCGGAAAGACAGCGAGAAATGCAAATAAATAGGACACAATAGGATCAACTTATTGTCTACACATAGTTTTGCAACGTTCTAATTTGTTTCTAAATTTTTGAAGTTTTCTTGAGAAATAGATCTTTGGATTCAAAAAATTCTGGAGAATAGTTTTAAGAACTCAGGTCATGAAATAGTAAGCCTTTGTGCAAAAAACTAAGGTTTTTGAAAAACCAACAATTTTTAACAAATAGGAAATTCATTTAAAGGTGGACTAAACTCAACTCTGATATTTTAATAGAATAATGTATGAGTAACGGTGAGTTCATTTTCATATCGAAAGAATTTTAAAAATCGGTCTGGAACCCGCTGAGAGCGATCGCCGGTGAGTTTGGTCATTTCGCTGGCTGGTGAAAATTGGCGGTATGGCTCAGAAATTCGAGTTCAGTCGTATGTTCATTTGTTCATTTCCGTGAGTTCATCTTCATATTTCAAGAATTTTTCAATTCGGTTCATTCCCCGCGGAGAACGAGCGGCAAAACAGTTTGGGCATTTCAGTGGGCGTGAAACATTCTAGAACTTTTTCGAAAATGTTGATTTTCTCGAGTTTTCTTCGTTTTTTCTATCATTTTTATATTTATTCTATCAATTTTTGCCGTTTGCTTTCGAAATTATTGAAAGAAAACAAAAAAAATGACCGAAAATAGCGTTAAAATTTGAAAAATTCAACATGGCCGAAGTCGAATTTCTAGGCCACCGAAATGCCCAAACTCACCGGCGATCGCTCTCAGCGGGTTCCAGACCGATTTAAAAAAAATTTTCGGTATGAAAATGAACTCACCGGTACTCATACATTATTCTATGAAAATATCAGAGTTGAGTTTAGTCCACCTTTAAGACTGAAAACTTCAAGTATCTATGAATATTCAGATGTTGAGAGCAATTGTTTCTTATCTTGGTTCAAAATTTTCTCAACTTTTGAAATCTCTGCTATAGTCTTAAAGTGTTCAAGTTGGAAGAAAATCTCAAGCATTAAAACATTCCGGTGAGTGGGAGATATTGCGCAAGGGAGAAGAAAAGAGCACGCATTGGAGAAGAAAGAGAGACAAGTTACATGAAAGAATGCTCGGAAAAGTGGGATGTTGGAGACGCAGGAACGCGGCGCGGATCGTGCTTATTACGTACGTATGGTTTAGTGAGATTCGAGAGAAAGAGCACACGCGGTGAGGGATTTGGATTTCGTATCGTACCGAGAAGAACATCAAGAAAACGAGGAGGAAAAGAAAAGGAGGAAAGGGCAAAAAGAGTCAATAATGCGTGGGGGGCAAGATCTTTATGTTGCGCAATGGATGAGCAAAGATTTCTACTCGGAAAGCTTCAGGAATATTCAATTGAAAAATTAAATAACTTACCGATTTCTTCCTCTGCCAAAGTCGTTGCCTCAATAGCGTCACTTGGAGCACTTTCACCAGCTCCATTGACAGCAGTTACACGGAAAACGTACTCAGTTCCAGAGAAAAGACCGTCAACAACAGTCTTGGTATCAGTTACAGAACAAGCATGTCTCCATCTTCCTCCGTCAACAGTCTTTCTTTCCACAAGATATTCCACGACATTGGATCCGTTGATTTCAGTTGGTACTGACCATTGTAGTGAGATAGTTTCCTTCTCGATATTAGAGACTTTGAGAGAAGTTGGTTTGCTCGAAACATCAATTACTTTCACTGGTATTTTGAGCTCATCTTGAGAAGAATCGTTCTTCACGATGACCTTGATTTCTCCGGAATCTTCGATTTTCAATCTCTTCATTCTGATAGAAATCGTGTCGTCGAAATCGGTAACATCCGCTCTGGTCCGAAGATTTTCATTATTATGAAGAAGTTCGATTTGTGTTGGAAGTGGATATCCGGCAAACTGAAATGGGTAATGTAAGATATCAACAAAAAATATTCTATGTGAATTGACAAACCTTGAAAGAAAGATCCAAATTCTTTCCAGCAACAATTTCTGAGGTTGGTTGTGATTCCAAACTGATTTTGCATGGGACTCGCAGCTCGAGTCTTGCCATTTTCGATCTGTATTCGCTGTCGAATACTGCATAAATGTCACCAACATCCTTTCCATCAACATTCTTAATCACCAGTGTTGAGGAGTCATCTGTGGTTTCTACAGAAGTTTTTCCATAAGCAACACGAATTTCTCTTTCGTTTTTCATCCATTTCACGTAGATTGGCTTTCGAGAGAATTTCACTGTGAACCTGGCTTCTCCCGACATCTCAGTAACTGTGGTGGTCTCTGGTTGTCCGATAAATGGAGAATCTGAAAACATAACATTCATTTAGTGGAAAAAAAAATACAAAAACTACCTTCCGCTTCTGAAGTTTGACCCATTCTACTATCAATTCCACTTTCGTCTGATTCCTTTTGCATCTTGATAGTCGATGCAGTGGACAGATCATCCGATTCAGTAACAGTGTCCAAACTGAGACTGACATCTGATTCAATATCTTTACGAGACTCGTCAGAGCTGACTTCTTCCATTGCTTTCTCTGATGGTTTCTTCTTCTTTACAACTGTTTTCTTTTGTTTTGTTTCCAAACCAGACTTATCTGCCTCTCCTTCGACTGTTGGTTGTTGCACTGGCTCTTGTGATTTGTCATCTACAAGTTTTTCAGATGCATCTTCGCTGATGGTCGAATCTGATTTTTCAGTCTTCTTCTTCACGAGCTTCTTCTTCGGTTTTTCATCGGAGGGTTTCGAAGCTTCTACTTCTAGCTTTGATTCAATTTCATCAACATCTTGTTTGCTAAATTCTTCTTGTTTAGCAGCTTTCTTGATTGTGACTGCAGTTGACTCTTCAGAAGCTTGTTCCACGTTTTGTGCTGACTTATCTTGGAGAGTGAAATCAGAAGAAGCTTCTGATGCTTGACTTATTGAAGAATCTGATTTTTCAGTTTTCTTCTTCACGAGCTTCTTCGGTTTTTCATCGGAGTGTTTCGAACCTTCTACTTCTGGTTCGACAATCTGTTTGGCTTCAAGATCCATCTTGACTTTCTCGTCAGCTTCCTTCTTGGTCTTGGCCTTATCGTCTGCTTCCTTCTTAGCTTTAGCTTCAGAATCCTTCTTAGCCTTCTCGTCAGATTCCTTCTTGTTCTTGGCTGCGAGATCCTTCTTAGCATTTTCATCAGCTTCCTTTTTGGTCTTGGCTTCAAGATCCTTCTTAGCTCTAGCTTCAGAATCCTTCTTGGCCTTGTCGTCAGCTTCCTTCTTAGCCTTCTCGTCAGATTCCTTCTTGGTCTTGGCTTCAAGATCCTTCTTAGCCTTGTCATCAGCCTCCTTCTTGGCCTTATCGTCAGCTTCCTTCTTGTTCTTGGCTTCAAGATCCTTCTTAGCTTTCTCGTCAGCTTCCTTCTTAGCTTTAGCTTCAGAATCCTTCTTGGCCTTATCTTCAGAATCCTTCTTGGCCTTATCTTCAGAATCCTTCTTGGCCTTATCGTCAGCTTCCTTCTCAGCCTTCTCGTCAGATTCCTTCTTGGTCTTGGCTTCAAGATCCTTCTTAGCTTTCTCGTCAGATTCCTTCTTAGCTTTAGCTTCAGAATCCT
Source organism: Caenorhabditis remanei (assembly GCF_010183535.1). NCBI lineage: Eukaryota > Metazoa > Nematoda > Chromadorea > Rhabditida > Rhabditidae > Caenorhabditis > Caenorhabditis remanei. The sequence continues at coordinate 7,152,449 of NC_071332.1, forward strand.
TCTTGGCCTTATCTTCGGAATCCTTCTTGGCCTTATCGTCAGGTTCCTTCTTAGCCTTCTCGTCAGATTCCTTCTTGGTCTTGGCTTCAAGATCCTTCTTAGCTTTCTCCTCAGATTCCTTCTTAGCTTTAGCTTCAGAATCCTTCTTGGCCTTATCGTCAGCTTCCTTCTTGGTCTTGGCTTCAAGATCCTTCTTAGCCTTGTCCTCAGCCTCCTTCTTGGCCTTATCGTCAGCTTCCTTCTTGGTCTTGGCTTCAAGATCCTTCTTAGCTTTCTCGTCAGATTCCTTCTTAGCTTTAGCTTCAGAATCCTTCTTGGCCTTATCTTCAGAATCCTTCTTGGCCTTATCGTCAGCTTCCTTCTTAGCCTTCTTGTCAGATTCCTTCTTGGATTTGGCTTCAAGATCCTTCTTAGCTTTCTCCTCAGAATCCTTCTTGGCCTTATCGTCAGCTTCCTTCTTAGCGTTCTCGTCAGCTTCCTTCTTAGCTGTAGCTTCAGAATCCTTCTTGGCCTTATCGTCAGCTTCCTTCTTGGTCTTTTCTTCAAGATCCTTCTTAGCCTTGTCATCAGCTTCCTTCTTGGCCTTATCGTCAGCTTCCTTCTTGGTCTTGGCTTCAAGATCCTTTTTGGCCTTATCGTCAGATTCCTTCTCAAGTTCAGATTTTTCTTGAATAGTAAGATTAGAAGAAACTTCGACTGAAGATGTTTGGCTGATTGAGGAGTCTGATTTTTCTGTTTTCTTTTTCATAACCTTCTTTTTCGGTTTGTCGTCAGCAGATTTTGAAGTATCTGCCTCAGCAGTTACGCCTGATTCTACGTTAACATCGGTTATTTGTTTTGCGATTTCATCAACCTTCTTCTTCGATTTCTTGTCAGATTCTCTCTTGGCTTCGTCTTCCTTCTTCAGTTTATCTTCAAGATCTTTCTGTACTTTTTCTTCAGTTTCTAATAGAATTTTAGCTTCGGTTTCTAGTTTCGACTTCTCACCAACATCGTTCTTAAATTTAACATCAAGATCCTTTTTGCCTGGTTCTTCATCAACCACTTTCTTAACATCTTTCTTGTTTGTGACTGCAGATGACTCTTCCGAAGCTTGTTCAACCGTTTGAACTGGTTTCTCTTGAAGTGTGACTTCAGAAGAAATGTCGGCAGATGATTCTTGACTAATCGAAGAATCAGATTTCTCGGTTTTCTTCTTAATGATCTTCTTTTTCTGTTTTTCGTCAACTGGCATCTTCATGTCTTGTGTCTCTATTTCTGTTTCTTTCTTGATTTCAACATCACTAACTTCAGCTTGCATGATAACTTCTTCAGAAGAGACATCAGAAGTTTGACTAATTGAAGAATCTGATTTCTCCATTTTCTTTTTCATTACCTTCTTCTTGTGCTTGATCTCCACAATTTCTTCAACTATTTCAGCAGTGGCTTCTAAGGAAATGGTTCCAGAAGCAGTGGTAACATCTGAAGTCGATTTCGACGCGTCTGGTGCTCCCTCAATAACTGATGCGGCTGCATCCTTGGTGACATCAACGGAACTCATGACTTCAGATGTAATTTCCAGAACAGCTTTAGGCTCACTTTCACTTTCTTTCGATTTCTTTGATTTCTTCTTGGTCTTTTTCTTTTCAACAGTGACAACTTCCTCAGATTCTTCATAAGTGACTTCAACAGTTGGTTCAGAATCTGGAATATCCACTGTGGCGGTAGTTTCTTCTTCTCCGATAAAATCAAAGCTTTCCTCTTGATCGTAATCCAAAGTGTTTACTTCAATAATATCACTTGGAGCTCCTTCTCCGAATCCATTTACGGCGACAACACGGAAAGCATAGAACTCATTTGGAACTAGTTCAACAGCAGTGAAAACCTTATCTTGGACATGACCTATATTTCTCCAGCGTCTACTTTCAGTAGATCTTCTCTGAATGATATAATGAAGGACATCGGATTCCCCAGTGTGCGGTGGAAGCCATTTGAAAGTAGCTGAAGTATCGGTGAGAGTGACAAGTTGTGCTTTTCGTGGTTTCAATGGAGTGTCCACCATTGAAATATGCAAGTCTGACTCGTCTTTTCCGTACTTGTTCTCCAAAACAACAGTGTATTCACCACCATCTCGTTTACTCATATTTGGAATGTAAAGCGATGCGATATTGTCGTAGATTTCATACTTCACATCAAACGAAACTGGCTCTCCATTCAGAAGAACACGGAGTCTTGGAGCAGGAGCACCGATAAAGTTGAACTTGTAGGTGAATGACTTTCCAGCTTGATGAGTGATTGGTTTTGTCAATCTGCAAAGAAATGGAATGAGGAATCAAATGTTCAAAAAATCCTAATCAATTGAAATTTGGTGGGAATACTTTGAAAAAATATTAAATCATTAACTAAGTTCGTGAAAACAACAACAAAAACTCACTTGTTTAGGATTACAGGTGGCACTGGCCCGGATAATATTGCAGGTTGACTTCCGATCGAACCATCAATCACAACGTGATAATTTCCTTTGTTTTGTGGCAAGAACTTGGTCAACCGAAGAGTTGTAAAACATTGTACTATCTCTATCGACATCTGATCATCAGATAATAGGGTCATTCCATTACAGAACCATCTTGCATCTGATATAGGAAGAGAAGTTTTGCATTTCAGAATGACTTCCGAATCCATTTGTTCAATTGCTTGAGATTTCGGATGTTCGATAATTGTCTGGCTAGTGCCAATAGTGAAGGAAACAGTTTCTTCCGTACTTCCATAGCTGATAGATGTATCCAAACTCTCTTCTTCCTTTCGGATGATGTCTTCATCAGCTTCCTGTTTATTCTTCGGAAGTAATACTTTCTGTTGAACTTCTTGTGAATCCTCATCCGATGGGAATACATTTATTCCATCATCAGCTGGCACATTGCTAAGACTGACGTCACAATCAATTGAAGCACTGTCCTCATCAAAATCGTAATCTTCGAAAATGCTCAGCTCCATTTGATCGTAGTCGTAGAAATTGAGATCAACAAGTGCATCAGTGTGGATCGATTCTTCACCGGCTTCGATGTCGACATCAACGAAAATGTCACTGGAGCCGGAATTGCTACGTTTCCTCTCCATTCCACTGACTTCTGGTTTGAGATGTGCAACTGGTTTCTCATCTTGATCGGTTTCCTTAACAGCAATCTTCTCTTTCTTGTGATGTTTCTTCTTCTTCTTTAGGTGTTTCTTTGCTTTCGGAGGTGGACTCAGAATCGACAATCCATCTGTTACATCAGTCAGCAGACAATCTGAACAAAATTTATGCTACAACATTTTTGAATGTTAACCTTACTATCATCAAGTTTATCTGGTCTAGTTTTATCTTTCTTGACAGTTCCAGACCGCTCCCAAATAATTCCGATTCCAATCTTATCTGTTCGCTGTTTTACGAATGCCTGGAATGAGAATGAATGACAAAAGACAGATTTAATTTTACTCACCGCATCAACAGATACTTCCAGAGTGTACGGCTCCTCTGCAGTGAAAGAACATCGTTCTAGTGGTGCAAAGTTTCTGGAGACGATTATAGACTGCTGCTTGCATTTCAAGAGAGAAGTGATCTCCACTTGTTTTTCGGAATCTTTCTTAGCTTTCTCGTCAGCTTCCTTCTTGGACTTGGCTTCAAGATCCTTCTTAGCCTTGTCATCAGCCTCCTTCTTGGCCTTATCGTCAGCTTCCTTCTTGGACTTGGCTTCAAGATCCTTCTTAGCCTTGTCATCAGCCTCCTTCTTGGCCTTATCGTCAGCTTCCTTCTTGGTCTTGGCTTCAAGATCCTTCTTAGCCTTGTCATCAGCCTCCTTCTTGGCCTTATCGTCAGCTTCCTTCTTGGTCTTGGCTTCAAGATCCTTCTTAGCCTTGTCATCAGCCTCCTTCTTGGCCTTATCGTCAGCTTCCTTCTTGGACTTGGCTTCAAGATCCTTCTTGGCCTTATCGTCAGCCTCCTTCTTGGCCTTATCGTCAGCTTCCTTCTTGGTCTTGGCTTCAAGATCCTTCTTAGCCTTGTCATCAGCCTCCTTCTTGGTCTTGGCTTCAAGATCCTTCTTGGCCTTATCGTCAGCTTCCTTCTTGGCCTTGTCATCAGCCTCCTTCTTGGTCTTGGCTTCAAGATCCTTCTTGGCCTTATCGTCAGTTTCCTTCTTGGTCTTGGCTTCAAGATCCTTCTTGGCCTTATCGTCAGTTTCCTTCTTGGTCTTGGCTTCAAGATCCTTCTTGGCCTTATCGTCAGCTTCCTTCTTGGACTTGGCTTCAAGATCCTTCTTGGCCTTATCGTCAGCCTCCTTCTTAGCCTTATCGTCAGTTTCCTTCTTGGTCTTGGCTTCAAGATCCTTCTTGGCCTTATCGTCAGCTTCCTTCTTGGACTTGGCTTCAAGATCCTTCTTGGCCTTATCGTCAGCCTCCTTCTTAGCCTTATCGTCAGTTTCCTTCTTGGTCTTGGCTTCAAGATCCTTCTTGGCCTTATCGTCAGCTTCCTTCTTGGTCTTGGCTTCAAGTTCCTTCTTGGCCTTATCGTCAGCTTCCTTCTTGGTCTTGGCTTCAAGATCCTTCTTGGCCTTATCGTCAGCTTCCTTCTTGGTCTTGGCTTCAAGATCCTTCTTAGCCTTGTCATCAGCCTCCTTCTTGGCTTTATCGTCAGCTTCCTTCTTGGTCTTGGCTTCAAGATCCTTCTTAGCCTTGTCATCAGCCTCCTTCTTGGCCTTATCGTCAGTTTCCTTCTTGGTCTTGGCTTCAAGATCCTTCTTAGCCTTGTCATCAGCCTCCTTCTTGGCCTCATCGTCAGCTTCCTTCTTGGTCTTGGCTTCAAGATCCTTCTTAGCCTTGTCATCAGCCTCCTTCTTGGCCTTATCGTCAGCTTCCTTCTTCGTCTTGGCTTCAAGATCCTTCTTAGCCTTGTCATCAGCCTCCTTCTTGGCCTTATCGTCAGCTTCCTTCTTGGTCTTGGCTTCAAGATCCTTCTTAGCCTTGTCATCAGCCTCCTTCTTGGCCTTATCGTCAGCTTCCTTCTTCGTCTTGGCTTCAAGATCCTTCTCAGCCTTGTCATCAGCCTCCTTCTTGGCCTTATCGTCAGCTTCCTTCTTGGTCTTGGCTTCAAGATCCTTCTTAGCCTTATCGTCAGTTTCCTTCTTGGTCTTAGCTTCAAGATCCTTCTTAGCCTTATCGTCAGTTTCCTTCTTGGTCTTGGCTTCAAGATCCTTCTTAGCCTTATCGTCAGCTTCCTTCTTGGTCTTAGCTTCAAGATCCTTCTTAGCCTTATCGTCAGTTTCCTTCTTGGTCTTGGCTTCAAGATCCTTCTTGGCCTTATCGTCAGCTTCCTTCTTGGTCTTAGCTTCAAGATCCTTCTTAGCCTTATCGTCAGTTTCCTTCTTGGTCTTGGCTTCAAGATCCTTCTTAGCCTTATCGTCAGCTTCCTTCTTGGTCTTGGCTTCAAGATCCTTCTTAGCCTTGTCATCAGCCTCCTTCTTGGCCTTATCGTCAGCTTCCTTCTTGGTCTTGGCTTCAAGATCCTTCTTAGCCTTATCGTCAGTTTCCTTCTTGGTCTTGGCTTCAAGATCCTTCTTAGCCTTATCGTCAGCTTCCTTCTTGGTCTTGGCTTCAAGCTCCTTCTTAGCCTTGTCATCAGCTTCCTTCTTGGCCTTATCGTCAGCTTCCTTCTTGGTCTTGGCTTCAAGATCCTTCTTAGCCTTGTCATCAGCTTCCTTCTTGATCTTGGCTTCAAGATCCTTCTTAGCCTTGTCATCAGCCTCCTTCTTGGCCTTATCGTCAGCTTCCTTCTTGGACTTGGCTTCAAGATCCTTCTTAGCCTTGTCATCAGCCTCCTTCTTGGCCTTATCGTCAGCTTCCTTCTTGGTCTTGGCTTCAAGATCCTTCTTAGCCTTGTCATTAGCCTCCTTCTTGGTCTTGGCTTCAAGATCCTTCTTAGCCTTGTCATCAGCCTCCTTCTTGGCCTTATCGTCAGCTTCCTTCTTGGTCTTGGCTTCAAGATCTTTCTTAGCCTTGTCATCAGCCTCCTTCTTGGCCTTATCGTCAGCTTCCTTCTTGGTCTTGGCTTCAAGATCCTTCTTAGCCTTGTCATCAGCTTCCTTCTTGGTCTTGGCTTCAAGATCCTTCTTAGCCTTGTCATCAGCCTCCTTCTTGGCCTTATCGTCAGCTTCCTTCTTGGACTTGGCTTCAAGATCCTTCTTAGCCTTGTCATCAGCCTCCTTCTTGGCCTTATCGTCAGCTTCCTTCTTGGTCTTGGCTTCAAGATCCTTCTTAGCCTTATCGTCAGCTTCCTTCTTGGTCTTGGCTTCAAGCTCCTTCTTAGCCTTGTCATCAGCTTCCTTCTTGGCCTTATCGTCAGCTTCCTTCTTGGTCTTGGCTTCAAGATCCTTCTTAGCCTTGTCATCAGCTTCCTTCTTGATCTTGGCTTCAAGATCCTTCTTAGCCTTGTCATCAGCCTCCTTCTTGGCCTTATCGTCAGCTTCCTTCTTGGACTTGGCTTCAAGATCCTTCTTAGCCTTGTCATCAGCCTCCTTCTTGGCCTTATCGTCAGCTTCCTTCTTGGTCTTGGCTTCAAGATCCTTCTTAGCCTTGTCATTAGCCTCCTTCTTGGTCTTGGCTTCAAGATCCTTCTTAGCCTTGTCATCAGCCTCCTTCTTGGCCTTATCGTCAGCTTCCTTCTTGGTCTTGGCTTCAAGATCTTTCTTAGCCTTGTCATCAGCCTCCTTCTTGGCCTTATCGTCAGCTTCCTTCTTGGTCTTGGCTTCAAGATCCTTCTTAGCCTTGTCATCAGCTTCCTTCTTGGTCTTGGCTTCAAGATCCTTCTTAGCCTTGTCATCAGCCTCCTTCTTGGCCTTATCGTCAGCTTCCTTCTTGGACTTGGCTTCAAGATCCTTCTTAGCCTTGTCATCAGCCTCCTTCTTGGCCTTATCGTCAGCTTCCTTCTTGGTCTTGGCTTCAAGATCCTTCTTAGCCTTGTCATCAGCCTCCTTCTTGGCCTTATCGTCAGCTTCCTTCTTGGTCTTGGCTTCAAGATCCTTCTTAGCCTTATCGTCAGTTTCCTTCTTGGTCTTGGCTTCAAGATCCTTCTTAGCCTTATCGTCAGCTTCCTTCTTGGTCTTGGCTTCAAGATCCTTCTTAGCCTTGTCATCAGCCTCCTTCTTGGCCTTATCGTCAGCTTCCTTCTTCGTCTTGGCTTCAAGATCTTTCTTAGCCTTGTCATCAGCCTCCTTCTTGGCCTTATCGTCAGCTTCCTTCTTGGTCTTGGCTTCAAGATCCTTCTTAGCCTTCTCGTCAGCCTCCTTCTTGGCCTTATCGTCAGCTTCCTTCTTGATCTTGGCTTCAAGTTCCTTCTTAGCCTTGTCATCAGCCTCCTTCTTGGCCTTATCGTCAGCTTCCTTCTTCGTCTTGGCTTCAAGATCCTTCTTGGCCTTATCGTCAGCTTCCTTCTTGGTCTTGGCTTCAAGATCCTTCTTGGCCTTCTCGTCAGCTTCCTTCTTGGTCTTGGCTTCAAGATCCTTCTTAGCCTTGTCATCAGCTTCCTTCTTGGCCTTCTCGTCTGCTTCCTTCTTGGCCTTGGCTTCAAGATCCTTCTTAGCCTTGTCATCAGCCTCCTTCTTGGCCTTCTCGTCAGCTTCCTTCTTGGTCTTGGCTTCAAGATCCTTCTTAGCCTTGTCGTCAGCCTCCTTCTTGGCCTTCTCGTCTGCTTCCTTCTTGGCCTTGGCTTCAAGATCCTTCTTAGCCTTGTCATCAGCCTCCTTCTTGGCCTTATCGTCAGCTTCCTTCTTGGACTTGGCTTCAAGATCCTTCTTAGCCTTGTCATCAGCCTCCTTCTTGGATTTATCGTCAGCTTCCTTCTTCGTCTTGGCTTCAAGATCCTTCTTGGCCTTATCGTCAGCTTCCTTTTTGGTCTTGGCTTCAAGATCCTTCTTAGCCTTGTCATCAGCCTCCTTCTTGGCCTTATCGTCAGCTTCCTTCTTGGTCTTGGCTTCAAGATCCTTCTTAGCCTTGTCATCAGCCTCCTTCTTGGCCTTATCGTCAGCTTCCTTCTTGGTCTTGGCTTCAAGATTCTTCTTAGCCTTGTCATCAGCCTCCTTCTTGGCCTTATCGTCAGCTTCCTTCTTGGTCTTGGCTTCAAGATTCTTCTTGGCCTTATCGTCAGCTTCCTTCTTGGTCTTGGCTTCAAGATCCTTCTTAGCCTTGTCATCAGCCTCCTTCTTGGCCTTATCGTCAGCTTCCTTCTTGGTCTTGGCTTCAAGATCCTTTTTGGCCTTATCGTCAGCTTCCTTCTTGGTCTTGGCTTCAAGATCCTTCTTGGCCTTATCGTCAGCTTCCTTCTTGGTCTTGGCTTCAAGATCCTTCTTGGCCTTATCGTCAGCTTCCTTCTTGGTCTTGGCTTCAAGATCCTTCTTAGCTTTCTCGCCAGCCTCCTTCTTGGCCTTCTCGTCAGCTTCCTTCTTGGCCTTGGCTTCAAGATCCTTCTTAGCCTTGTCATCAGCGTCCTTCTTGGCCTTCTCGTCAGCTTCCTTCTTGGTCTTGGCTTCAAGATCCTTCTTAGCCTTGTCATCAGCCTCCTTCTTGGCCTTATCGTCAGCTTCCTTCTTGGTCTTGGCTTCAAGATCCTTTTTGGCCTTATCGTCAGCTTCCTTCTTGGTCTTGGCTTCAAGATCCTTCTTGGCCTTATCGTCAGCTTCCTTCTTGGTCTTGGCTTCAAGATCCTTCTTGGCCTTATCGTCAGCTTCCTTCTTGGTCTTGGCTTCAAGATCTTTTTTGGCCTTATCGTCAGCTTCCTTCTTGGTCTTGGCTTCAAGATCCTTCTTAGCTTTCTCGCCAGCCTCCTTCTTGGCCTTCTCGTCAGCTTCCTTCTTGGCCTTGGCTTCAAGATCCTTCTTAGACTTGTCATCAGCCTCCTTCTTGGCCTTATCGTCAGCTTCCTTCTTGGCCTTGGCTTCAAGATCCTTCTTAGCCTTGTCATCAGCCTCCTTCTTGGCCTTATCGTCAGCTTCCTTCTTGGTCTTGGCTTCAAGATCCTTCTTAGACTTGTCATCAGCCTCCTTCTTGGCCTTCTCGTCAGCTTCCTTCTTGGCCTTGGCTTCAAGATCCTTCTTAGACTTGTCATCAGCCTCCTTCTTAGCCTTATCGTCAGCTTCCTTCTTGGCCTTGGCTTCAAGATCCTTCTTAGACTTGTCATCAGCCTCCTTCTTGGCCTTCTCGTCAGCTTCCTTCTTGGCCTTGGCTTCAAGATCCTTCTTAGACTTGTCATCAGCCTCCTTCTTAGCCTTATCGTCAGCTTCCTTCTTGGCCTTGGCTTCAAGATCCTTCTTAGACTTGTCATCAGCCTCCTTCTTGGCCTTATCGTCAGCTTCCTTCTTGGCCTTGGCTTCAAGGTCCTTCTTAGCCTTGTCATCAGCGTCCTTCTTGGCCTTCTCGTCAGCTTCCTTCTTGGTCTTGGCTTCAAGATCCTTCTTAGACTTGTCATCAGCCTCCTTCTTGGCCTTCTCGTCAGCTTCCTTCTTGGCCTTGGCTTCAAGATCCTTCTTAGCCTTGTCATCAGCCTCCTTCTTGGCCTTATCGTCAGCTTCCTTCTTCGTCTTGGCTTCAAGATCCTTCTTGGCCTTATCGTCAGCTTCCTTCTTGGTCTTGGCTTCAAGAACCTTCTTGGCCTTATCGTCAGCTTCCTTCTTGGTCTTGGCTTCAAGATCCTTCTTAGCTTTCTCGTCAGCCTCCTTCTTGGCCTTCTCGTCAGATTCCTTCTTGGCCTTGGCTTCAAGATCCTTCTTAGCCTTGTCATCAGCCTCGTTCTTGGCCTTCTCGTCTGCTTCCTTCTTGGTCTTGGCTTCAAGATCCTTCTTAGCCTTGTCATCAGCCTCCTTCTTGGCCTTCTCGTCTGCTTCCTTCTTGGTCTTGGCTTCAAGATCCTTCTTAGCCTTGTCATCAGCCTCCTTCTTGGCCTTCTCGTCTGCTTCCTTCTTGGTCTTGGCTTCAAGATCCTTCTTAGCCTTGTCATCAGCCTCCTTCTTGGCCTTCTCGTCTGCTTCCTTCTTGGACTTGGCTTCAAGATCCTTCTTAGCCTTGTCATCAGCCTCCTTCTTGGCTTTATCGTCAGCTTCCTTCTTTGTCTTGGCTTCAAGATCCTTCTTAGCCTTGTCATCAGCCTCCTTCTTGGCCTTATCGTCAGCTTCCTTCTTGGTCTTGGCTTCAAGATCCTTCTTAGCCTTGTCATCAGCCTCCTTCTTGGCCTTATCGTCAGCTTCCTTCTTGGTCTTGGCTTCAAGATCCTTTTTGGCCTTGTCATCAGCCTCCTTCTTGGCCTTATCGTCAGCTTCCTTCTTGGTCTTGGCTTCAAGATCCTTCTTAGCCTTGTCATCAGCCTCCTTCTTGGCCTTATCGTCAGCTTCCTTCTTTGTCTTGGCTTCAAGATCCTTCTTAGCCTTGTCATCAGCCTCCTTCTTGGCCTTCTCGTCTGCTTTCTTCTTGGTCTTGGCTTCAAGATCCTTCTTAGCCTTGTCATCAGCCTCCTTCTTGGCCTTATCGTCAGCTTCCTTCTTGGTCTTGGCTTCAAGATCCTTCTTAGCCTTGTCATCAGCCTCCTTCTTGGCCTTATCGTCAGCTTCCTTCTTGGTCTTGGCTTCAAGATCCTTCTTAGCCTTGTCATCAGCCTCCTTCTTGGCCTTATCGTCAGCTTCCTTCTTGGTCTTGGCTTCAAGATCCTTCTTAGCCTTGTCATCAGCCTCCTTCTTGGCCTTATCGTCAGCTTCCTTCTTGGTCTTGGCTTCAAGATCCTTTTTGGCCTTATCGTCAGCTTCCTTCTTGGTCTTGGCTTCAAGATCCTTCTTGGCCTTATCGTCAGCTTCCTTCTTGGTCTTGGCTTCAAGATCTTTTTTGGCCTTACCGTCAGCTTCCTTCTTGGTCTTGGCTTCAAGATCCTTCTTAGCTTTCTCGCCAGCCTCCTTCTTGGCCTTCTCGTCAGCTTCCTTCTTGGCCTTGGCTTCAAGATCCTTCTTAGCCTTGTCATCAGCGTCCTTCTTGGCCTTCTCGTCAGCTTCCTTCTTGGTCTTGGCTTCAAGATCCTTCTTAGCCTTGTCATCAGCCTCCTTCTTGGCCTTCTCGTCAGCTTCCTTCTTGGCCTTGGCTTCAAGATCCTTCTTAGCCTTGTCATCAGCCTCCTTCTTGGCCTTATCGTCAGCTTCCTTCTTCGTCTTGGCTTCAAGATCCTTCTTGGCCTTATCGTCAGCTTCCTTCTTGGTCTTGGCTTCAAGATCCTCCTTAGCTTTCTCGTCAGCCTCCTTCTTGGCCTTCTCGTCAGATTCCTTCTTGGCCTTGGCTTCAAGATCCTTCTTAGCCTTGTCATCAGCCTCGTTCTTGGCCTTCTCGTCTGCTTCCTTCTTGGTCTTGGCTTCAAGATCCTTCTTAGCCTTGTCATCAGCTTCCTTCTTGGCCTTCTCGTCTGCTTCCTTCTTGGCCTTGGCTTCAAGATCCTTCTTAGCCTTGTCATCAGCCTCCTTCTTGGCTTTATCGTCAGCTTCCTTCTTTGTCTTGGCTTCAAGATCCTTCTTAGCCTTGTCATCAGCCTCCTTCTTGGCCTTATCGTCAGCTTCCTTCTTGGTCTTGGCTTCAAGATCCTTCTTAGCCTTGTCATCAGCCTCCTTCTTGGCCTTATCGTCAGCTTCCTTCTTTGTCTTGGCTTCAAGATCCTTCTTAGCCTTGTCATCAGCCTCCTTCTTGGCCTTATCGTCAGCTTCCTTCTTGGTCTTGGCTTCAAGATCCTTCTTAGCCTTGTCATCAGCCTCCTTCTTTGCCTTCTCGTCTTCTTCCTTCTTGGTCTTGGCTTCAAGATCCTTCTTAGCCTTATCATCAGCCTCCTTCTTGGCTTTATCGTCAGCTTCCTTCTTTGTCTTGGCTTCAAGATCCTTCTTAGCCTTGTCATCAGCCTCCTTCTTGGCCTTATCGTCAGCTTCCTTCTTGGTCTTGGCTTCAAGATCCTTCTTAGCCTTGTCATCAGCCTCCTTCTTGGCCTTATCGTCAGCTTCCTTCTTTGTCTTGGCTTCAAGATCCTTCTTAGCCTTGTCATCAGCCTCCTTCTTGGCCTTATCGTCAGCTTCCTTCTTGGTCTTGGCTTCAAGATCCTTCTTAGCCTTGTCATCAGCCTCCTTCTTGGCCTTATCGTCAGCTTCCTTCTTGGACTTGGCTTCAAGATCCTTCTTAGCCTTGTCATCAGCCTCGTTCTTGGCCTTCTCGTCTGCTTCCTTCTTGGTCTTGGCTTCAAGATCCTTCTTAGCCTTGTCATCAGCCTCCTTCTTGGCCTTCTCATCAGCTTCCTTCTTGGTCTTGGCTTCAAGATCCTTCTTAGCCTTGTCATCAGCCTCCTTCTTGGCCTTATCGTCAGCTTCCTTCTTTGTCTTGGCTTCAAGATCCTTCTTAGCCTTGTCATCAGCCTCCTTCTTGGCCTTATCGTCAGCGTCCTTCTTTGTCTTGGCTTCAAGATCCTTCTTAGCCTTGTCATCAGCCTCCTTCTTGGCTTTAATCGTCAGCTTCCTTCTTTGTCTT